>NW_019100825.1:540960-634054 GCF_001856785.1 Myzus persicae | reverse complement strand
GTTTCAAATCGAAGAACGTTTTGAATTTGAAAACTAAAAAAAAACACTTAATATAGTATAATGCAATGATGTTAAGATTGTTTTCAGTACTTACCTATGTTTTTAATGGTATTTTAAGTAAAATAAATAATAATTGTCAAATGATTATTAATTAAATATTTCTAATTTATTACAAATATAATAATAATAAGAACAGATATTAGGTATGATATTAAGTATGATTAAGTATGATATAATTTTGATATTTTTTTTTTTTCTCTTGTGATTTTTTTACATTTAAGGTTCTCCTGGTAAGAATATTGCCTCATTCTCATCTGAATGTAATAAACAATAATTTCTGTAGTTACTTTAACCAAATGTAATCTACAGCTGAACTTAAATTGAATATTTTGAGTAATGTCACTTACTACTTTTTCAAAAACATCAATATCAGTGCAATGTTCAGAAAAGGAATGTTCAACTGAGCTTAGAAAGTCAAATAGATACTTATTAGGATGTATTAATTGACCTCTTGTTTTGGCTTCTACTAATTCACCCGACTGATGAGTAATGTCGCCACTTCTCAAAAACTCTATACATTTTTCACATTTCTTATGTTTTAGTATTTTTCTGGTAACATATCCACACACATAATATACCAAACAGTCTCTGATGCTCGATTCACTTTTAGATTCCATGTCAGGTAATACATCACATGCTTCCCACTTATTGTCTTCTATAAGACTGTCCAATTTAGCTTTTAATTTTTCAATCTTATTAAACCTCTCAGAGGTTTTATTTTCAAATATGTCACGTAGATCTGCTAAAGATATTTTTGGAACATCTGCTTCTGTAATAGTGCAATTGCCTTGTTTAGGTGGTTTCAATACAGAATACACAGACAGTATCTTATATAGATGTAAAAAAGTAGGGGTAGTCGGATGATCATTCGGCCCCGCAGACTGGCGCATAATTCCAAAGAATTTCTAAAGGGTATTTAAATAACAATTCAATTATTTATTTATATTTAATATTAAATACACATTTACTAATGCTTACCTCTAAAGGATCCTGGCACATTTTTCCAGTGAGAACGTAGTTGAAGTCACATTTTTCTAGTAAATAAGTCGATAAGTCAATGGTTGACTGCAATGTTACACGAAGACCTTGTGATGTCTGCAGCGTTAAGAATTCACTTGGTGTTATGCGCCCTGCATACATTTCATTCTCCCAACAATTCAAGTAGTTAATGGCATCCTTAAATTTCTAAAAATAATTTGACTAANAATGGAATAGTGCGATGCTTACAAAATATCGGTTTAATTTCTTCACTTAGTTCCAAACTCACGCTATAACCTTTATATTCACCAAGACCACCATCGAACAACTCACTGTATTCATTTAATAAACTTGATAACTCATAATCACCTTTAACAAAATTTGTTTGTGACCATGTGATGTTGAATGCTTTCATTAAATCCCTACCAAACAATGGCATAATATTTCTGACACTTTTAATAACTATTAATTCTGTTTCAACAACCTTATCTTTGTACTCAACTAATGCCTTAAATTTACCTGTTGGCTCAGATGTTGAACCGTCAATAAAATTTAAATTAACATTGGATGACTCTAAAAAAAGATGTCCTAATTTTTTATTAAAAATATCTTCAGTGAAAAAAGAACTGGTTGCCCCTGAGTCTAATTCCATTTCAACATCAATACCATTTACTTTAACTTTTATAATTTCTGGATGTACAAAACTAATATTACTATTAACATTAAATAAATCAAATTCTTTAAATACATCATCTGACTTAATGTCAATATTTTTAACATCAACACTACTTTTACACATAATAGCTAAATGACCAACTTTAGAACATTTTTTACATTTGTACTTTTTATATTTACACTTAGAAAAATCATGGTTTTTCTTTCTACAATGGAAACAAGCTAAATTTGAATCTGTCTTACCTTCATTTGACTTCTTTGATGTACATGCTTGGCTGTTTTGCATCGTGCCTCCTTGACCGCCTCCGCCTTTTGATTTGAAGTTGCTGGTTCTCTTGAATTTTTTTTCAATCTTATGTATGTCAGCCGTACTATGCGTTGTCTTAATTGTCGCTTCTTTTTTTAATGCAAGTTCAACGATTTCATTTAATTCTCTATTTAAATCTTCTTCACAAAGTCGGTCTTTTATGATACCATCATTTAGACCATTGATAAACTTGTCTTTTAATGCAAAATTTAAATTTTTTCCGAATTTGCATTGCGCTGCAGCATTTTTAATTTTAATGTACCAATCATTTACTGTATCATGTGAATCCTTACGTAAAGAATAAAATTCTTCGCGTTTACGAAAAAATGAAATTTTTGGTGCAAATTGTCTGGTTAATAATGTACATAATTGAGCGTANAATTCACTTGGTGTTATGCGCCCTGCATACATTTCATTCTCCCAACAATTCAAGTAGTTAATGGCATCCTTAAATTTCTAAAAATAATTTGACTAATTAGGTAAATACATTTTTTTTAAATAATTTAAATGATATAAACCTCAAATCCATCATCGCCTAATTTTAATCCTTGCCATGGCAAATTTCTATTTAGATTATCAAATAAGTTGTTCCAATACTCAGTAAAATTAGCTGTTTCAGTAGCTCCTTTCAGCATTAAGCTACCTTTTTTCATATAAAAGCGCAAAGCACAAGCCATACTTGAACTGAAAACCTAAGCTCAGTTATAAGCATTTTAATTAAGCAAATTAAACTATACAATAATATAACTAAAATTAGCAGTTCCCATAGCTTATTTCCACATTAAGCTAAAGATATTTAGTTTTTAAGATGGCGCTACACACAGGCATGTGTTGTCTCCATCTTACAAACATGCATCACAGCACACTAAATTGGCATAAGCATTTTAATGTCCAAGTAAATAAAACTACAAAGTAATGAAATTAATTTATTATATTTACCTGTGTACAAAGGCGAACTCTCATCTTAGACATAGAAGTAAGGTTTAGATGGCTGGGAGTTATTTTTGGAATCATTCTTAAGTTTGCAGGATGTACTACATCGTTTTTATACACCTCTTCATAGTATTTCCAAGATACGCTGTCGCTATCAGGGTGCAACTAATATCATTAGTTAATAAATATAAAAAAAATTAATATTTACAATGTAGGTATTAGTTTTAAATACCTAAATTAAATTGTTTTAATACTTACACGTAAAGATTTGCTATTGTAAAGACGATTCCGTACACATTTAATAAGGTGCACAAAATCAGAAAAAGCAAAAATCTTCCTTGTTTCATTTAGAGGATGCAAAAAATAATTTTTTAAATTTCCTTGCGTTCCATTTATACCGAGTTCTGTCCACATTTTTTTGTTTGTTGTAGCTCCATCACAAACTATACCATCCACTATAATGCCTGTATTTTCAACCAATGTTATAGCTTTTAGAACCAGTTGAGCCAACAAAGTACCTGAAATTTTTTAGAAATACAAATATTATAATTAAATTTGATTAACAAAATAATAAAATTATTGTTATTTTTTTTACTAACTTACCTTTAACATCACCCTTTGAAGCAAAAACTCCAATTGTCTGGGAAAAGTTTGAACCCAATGATTGCCACATAAAAACCAAGGCGTGGTCAGCAAATTCTTTGTGACATGTAGATTCATTACCATGGTCTTCAAGTCCAATGTATGACAAANTATATTATTATTCGTAACATCATGAGACATGAATATGATGATCTGATTACAACTTGTAACATCGCACATAAAAATAATAATAGTTGCGTCTATCTGGCACAGTCCGCCAGAGCGCGTCTCTATAACAATATACAACAGGACTCAAAACTTACTTGAAGCTTTAAATTCATTACGAGCATGATCTTTTCTTTTATTTGTCGCTTGTTTCCGATCCTCTATGGTTTTTTCTTTTTTATTTGTTTTTTGATCAATACCAAGCAATGATCCAGTTCGACCTTTCTGTCTCTGGGCAATTAAAAATGCTCTATCTTCTTCATTAGACATTAAATCTAAAGCGTTTACGTTTGATATATCGAATTGTTGGCGCTACTAGCGTTCAGTGCTAATATAAATAATAAAAAAAATAACACCGAATGCGCTTTTACACTATGAAATAGAAATAATAAATAAAAAACAACTAATATATGTATGTGAGTGATTTGACCAGTGTTGTGCAAAGATAACCAAAAAATTATCTAGATAAGATAATAGATAAAACTTAAAATATTTATCTAGATAATAGATAAAAGATAACCACTTTTATCTAGATAAAAAACAGATAATTTTAGCTTGTATTAATTGTAAAATGGCAAATTTGTTATAAATAAAATAATATAAAGTAGGTATTAGGTTATGTACTTATGTCACTATAATTTATTTCCTTCAAAATTATCTTAATTATTTTACTAATTCGGAGACACAAAATACTTTTGTATTTTGCTTTGTATCCAATTATAATTTTTAAAAAAGCATTATATGTTTTTATATAATTAATTAATTAAATTAATTTTTTTAAGATATTGAGTTTTTAATCAGTTTCAAATACCTTTTATTAAAATTAAAAATGATAACTAAACAATTACTGAAATAAAATTGTAATTTAAAGAATTAATATTGAAAATAAAATAATTATTTGTTTATTACTTGGTGTCCACTGTCCAGGTATTATACTCAATATATTAGTATATTAAATTATATTATAATTATTATACAAACATACATCTATATTTAATGTAATAGATATCTATACTTGAATACCACCAACATTTAAATATCTTTATTTAATACTTACAAGTGAAATGCAATTGAAATACAAATTAACAATTTATTTTATTTGATTTTACACAAAGTAACATTTCAAATGTTTTATCACTTAACCGGTTCCTCCAAGGAGCCAAAATCTGACTCCCACTACTAAAAAGACGTTCCACCGGTGCAGAAGAAGGAAGTGTTGGTTATACTTGAGAAATATCTGTTTCACAATCGGATAATTCTCTAGTGTTGTCAAGTCTTTCCCTCCATCTTTTTTTTTTTGAATTTAAATATTATAAGCCCTGTACACTTGCCATGTTGTTACAAGAACTATCAAAACTTCCAGATGATTGAGAACTGGGTAATATTGAATTATAAGAATCATCCTCACTTTCATTTTCTGATACTTCAGAGTTCCCACTTTCAACATTTAGTAGTGAACCAATTTCATTGCACTCTGAGAGGAATAATTGTTTGCATACTTCAAAAAATTGCTGTGGCACCAAATCCAGTCTAGACTTGTTCCGAAACACCACCTCGTTTCATATGGACGCGTACCATATGGCATACGCGACGTATCGTAATGGCGAGGGGGAACTAAACAGCATTTGTTTAAAAGATTAATAAAATATACACGTTACTTACTAGGCGTCCGGAACAGAAAAGACAGATCGTAACTAGACCTAAGAAGGTATATGAGATATTATCCCGCACTACCACCATACCGTAATATGCAATAACACGAAATTGTCGATAACCCTCATATCAAATCAATTTCACCGCGAATAGGGAAAATAAGACTTTATGAGAAATTATTGTTTATTAGCTACGCATCACTAACTTTTTGACGCCGTTAAGCCGTACTCGCGAATTCTTGTTGACCAAATATTTATGTTAGTGTTATCTATACACCGAAGTTTCAAGTCACCCAGATGACGGTACATTCATACTGAATTAGTATTCGAGCATTTGAGGATTTTTTTTTTTAATATGCCAAAGTGGATTAGCCGTACAACTAACTTTATAAGGTGCCTACAAGTCTGAAGGCGGACTTTATCTGCTCTTGGTATTTTTCTATTCCAAATATCAACCATTTTCTACAAAACTAGAGTGTATTAAAATTGGCTCATTTGAAAACCTAAATTTTGCCTTTCAAATACTAATGAAATAAAGAATATTCTATAATCAAATACAAAAATAACTCAACAGTAAGGTATTTAAGACTTAATATTCGTTTGAAAACACATACTACAACAGTCAACAGACAACAACTAACAAATACTTAACAGTTAACATCTACAATCTACTTATATAATGGGTTTGTTGTTATACTAACAAGTAACAGTTAGACACTTCTAGTTTTTAATATGACGATTTATTTATCTATTACCTCAGGGGGATGGAATATCGAAGGATATTTTTTTCCTTCATTCTGTAACATTTTGCGATCAGTAATCAAGCCAGTGTCACAACCAGGTACAAAGCACCTGAGTGGCATTGTTTTTTTTAAATTTAAAAATATTGAGTATTAGATTATAAGAGATTATAAGAACTAGTAAGCCAGTAAGGAAAGGAATTGTAATTATAATAATTATAAATATAGTATACACCTTGATTTCGGCCCTCTGAGGGTAGCTAGCGCTCATGGTGGCAATCTCAACTGGTGTACATTTTTCGTTCAATTGATAAGCGGAGTGTCATATCTCACTTGCATTTTACAACTTAAGAGAACGTGTATTATTATTTGAAATTTAGCGAAGGTAAAGTATGCAAGTTAATTTTAATTATACTGTTTAATGATGCAAACTTAAATGTTTCAATTTTCGATTTACGTGCTGACGGTGACATGATTAATTCCGTATGTTTTTCGCTTAAAATTTTCGTGCGATAATACATCCTTCCTAAGGTTACGTATTTGACTTCGTTATAGCATTGACAAAACTTGCAAACCTACGTTATTTTGTACAAACTTGTTGCTATTATATCAGTTTCGTTGTTAGTGCACTTTATATAGTACATCATTTTATAATCACTATTCCTACTAATTATTTGGTCGTGGCACACACTTCAGTATCATAGGTAAACATTATACTAACATTTATAATATTCAACATAATATATATGAGATGTATTCACTATATCATAACCCATAACATATAAGTTGCATGCATTTAATGCTGTAGACTAGGGGTCACTAACTGGAGGACCATAAACACGATTATTACGTGTCTTGATGATCGCGTAAATTATATAATATGATTCAGGATTCTCATGTTTTTATAATTGAATGATAATTAAAAAAATTCAGTTTAATTAGTATGGAAAATGACGTATACCTAGTTAGTTAACCAATAAAATATGCAATAAAGAGTATGATTTTATTTCTGATACAAACAAATTATAATATTTATTTAGTTAGTTCTTGACATGAACAATTTAATTTTAAAAGTTTTTTAATAATTAGAATTGCTCTTGGTAGAAGTTTACCCTTGAAATAAAATCAGAGAAACTATTGTGAATCAATGGCTTACTGAACCCAGTAAATTGAACTAGGTACTTAATTCATTGGTAACAACATTTTACAATGTAACACTAATCCAAACATTCCTGAAAAGTTTGTTTGAGATATAATGGTCACTCTTTTAGTTGGTACACTTTAAAGAAACATAAATGATAAATTCTAATTGAAATCATTCATTCATCTCTACCACACTATGTATATATTTTTTGTTTCATTATTATTGATCATGAAACTGTTTACTATTTTTTCATAGGCAACAATATTTATTCAATAACTTATTTATTGCATTATATACATGCGAAAACTTTGTATTTATCTTTTTCATCATCAATCGTAGTCCACAGTTTATTACAGCAATTGTCAACCTTAGCTTCAACTAAAACCCATGCCATACTAGTTGTAGTTAAGGTGTTGAATATTTAATCATAATTTTGAAACTAAAGCAATTTTCTGTAACTGCCTTAGGATCAATGCAGATATGTTGAAAATATATGATCTTAGTAAATATACAGAACAAAATAGATAATTCACAATCACCATAGTATAAGACATCTCGGTTTATTTTATATTCCTCATAAATGTCTTAGGTGTATGGTGTTCTCCCCAATTAATACTTTAAATAATGGTACTTTTGTTAATACTGAATTCGATTTATTTTCTCTTTGATATATAAGTATTGTAGTAATTGCTACTATTATTATTATAATGTTTTTTTCATTGTTCAATTTAATATAATTTAGTTATTAAGTTATTCTGTAAATTCTAATTAAGACACTTTACATTGTATTTGAATACAGATGAAACAGATTAGTGATTTGCACAATAATAGCTATGATTATTGGAACATGCAGAAATATTTAAACAAAATGTTTGAATGTATACCTAACGATCAGGGTAAGTACTATCATTAAATTAGTGCCAAGTTCTATAAATGATAACAGTGTTTACAAATTCAGAAAAAACCTTTTTTATTTAATTA
This sequence comes from Myzus persicae, assembly GCF_001856785.1. NCBI lineage: Eukaryota > Metazoa > Arthropoda > Insecta > Hemiptera > Aphididae > Myzus > Myzus persicae. The sequence continues at coordinate 625,777 of NW_019100825.1, read as the reverse complement.
GATTTAAATTAAATCAAATTTTGATTTTTTTTTTTACTTAGTTATTGAACCAAATTTACTAATAAATAGGCTTTTTAAAATATAAAAATAAATATTATTTTTTAAAAATGTTTTACTGGGCATGCACACACTGGGAAGTCCAACAATTTTAAAATGTTACTATAAATTTATAGTTGGTACCTCCATCTTTAAACTGTCAAAAATATTAAATCCAACATAATCTGGAAGAGAAGTTGTGTGTTCCTAAATAAGTGGACATCCTGTTTATAAACCATAATTAGGGCCACAATTTTAGTTATAATTTATATTGAAATTTTAATTATTTTAAATGTATGATGGAAGTCTCCATTAATATTTAAATACTAATAATATGGTTTCCCCACATCCCCTCACACTAGTGTTAATCCTTGAATCATTAAAATTTGATGATTCTTTGTGTACTACATTATTTTAATTGTTTTATTATTATAAATTATTATACAAATTATTATTTTCTCATAATAATTTTAAATTTAAATTTATTTCATATTTGATGTATACCTGCACAACAATAATTTTAATGTTTCAGAATTATTTAATAAGAACTTTATTTTATTGCACATAAATTGTCATACTCATAATGGGGAGCAGTTTTATTTTCCTGCTGAAATCGCTGCACTGGAATTTAATTTATTAAATGGTGTCTCTCGCACATATCATCAAATTATTGGTCTTTGTAAGTATTTAAAATATTGTAGTAGATGTCTCGTAGGATTATTTTATTGTATTATACAAGATATCTGTGCCATAACTATGTAACATTATGTAATGGTTGGGAGTGACCTTTCAGAAATGTGTGAAAAAATTATTAAGTCAAGCATAAGCGTGTCCAGACATTTCTGGCGGGGTAGTCAATAGTCATTCATAACATATTAACACACACGCGTAAATCTATATAAATAAAAACGGATGTCACTATTTTTCCTACTAGTAATCTTTTAAACTACTCGTTCGATTTGCTTGAAATTAAATATAGCTATTCAACCGGATCAGGGTAAGGTCAGTATCCATATTAAAATTACAAAATCTGAGCGCACGGCAGTGCGCTAGGCCAAGTTTCAGCAATGCCAGTGTATCTTTACACGAACCAATTCGCCCCTTTTTTCTAACCCATATATCTCTGTTTCTTCTTAAGATAAACTTTTAAAATTTAACACACAGATTAACCTCTAGTAGCTTAGTACGCTGTAAGAAAAAATGCCTTTAATATTGTGCCATTTCAAAATTTGCAATATTGTTACTCACTCACTCACTCACTCACTGATCATCAAAATTATAAGACATTTCCCGTATAGGGTATAGGTAGAAACGTGAAATTTGGCACAAAAGTAGATTTTACAGTGTAACTAAAGGGAAAAATCTAAAAATTGAATGCCTCTCCAGAGTGTGTATTTCTAAACGTATGAAGTGGCGCGCTTAGCACGCATAAACGTTTACTTTCAAACAGCGTTACAATATGGTAATAAGAAATTGTTTGAATTGAATTATATATATATTTATAAAACATAATCATGTTTTCGTACATTTATTTTATTCAAATATTCAGCTATTAACTGCAGCTTTTAAATAAAAGACCGTACTTGGGTATCTTTGCCTGGTATTGACTAGAGTCCAATTTCTCAGCTCCTCAACAGAAACCCAAACGGTTTTTCAAGAGAAAATCTAAAACGTATAAAAAAATAAAAATAAATAAATAATAACAACACGTCGTCCACGACGCTGAAGCCCGCAAAAATAAAGATATCCCCAACAAAAACATAATAGTGAAAAAAGGTCAAATTCCAAACTCCCTCCCAAAAAAGTCGGCCTATCAAAGTAGTGAAATCTACATTTTGGCCAAGTCTGCTATTTTTAATTCATAACCTCAATGCACTCCTACATTAAAGAGCAACACTTATCTTTTATTTGTATTGTTTAACACTTGGTCAGTTTCTGAATGAGGAATAAAACATCATTATCGAATGTGCTCACTTATGACTTACGAGGGTGATGGGGAGAAGAAGATTCAGAAAAAAGTAAAAGGTTTAGATTTCTTCTCAAAAAAGACAGCGAATCATAGAGTAGTGGTATCTACATTGCGGCCAAGTCTAGTTTATTCCTCATTCAGAAACTGACTAAGTGTTAAACAATACAAATAAAAGAGAAGTGTTGCTCTTTAATGTAGGAGTGCAGTGAGGTTATGAATTAAAAAATAGCAGACTTGGCTACAATGTAGATTTCACTACTTTGATAGGCCGACTTCTTTGGGAGGGAGTTTGGAACTTGGCCTTTTTTCACTGTTATGTTTTTGTTGGGGATATACCTTTCGGCCACACAAAGTAAAGGTATAAGGTTGTTACTAGTGGCGCGGTCTAACGGATTAATATTCAATATAAATAAAATTGAAACTCACTGTTTTATATAAAAAAGAAAAAACTAATAGTATCGCGCTCTACCGGATTTATAATAATGAACTATATAAATCTATAAAAATAAACATAAATGTTAATAATAGGTAATCGACTGACGACCCGGGCGCAGACCAGGTAAAACCCCTGCAAGTAATATAATATTCTTGTTCGCACCTAAATCAGTGGCGTACTTAGGGTTAAGCTGCCCAGGGTACACAATATTTTTAATGCCTTCCCCCCCCACAAGTTTTTATAGTGGTAATTTTTCTCTTCCGTAAAAAAAACTTTCAACACCTGTGTGAAATTTGCTGCCGGGGCAATTGTCCCTCATGTACCCCCCTCCCAGAATATACGCTTTTGCCTTAGATTATAAACACTAATTATTTTTCTAATTTATTTCGATCATAATAAGATTATTGATTAAATATTATAAAATGCCTTCCCTGACTACTCAGTGAGCACGCTTATGAAGTTAAGGCCTTGTCATTTAAAATGCATTTTTTTTTTTCGCTTAACCAAAGATTTAACTATTATAATACAAATATTTATTTAATTTTTAATAATTTGATGAGGATTTCTTACAAAAATTAATTGATTATAACTCTTAGAAGTCAAAAAATATCACATTATTGTGTTATATTTAAGTTATTTTACTGTATAATTCTTAAAACTAATAGTAAAACATACTCCCTGATCTTTGTTCATCATAAAGGTAAACCAAATGTAACCAATTTACATTTATAGAAATTTCGATTCTAATCACCAAAACGGTTTTACTGAAAATATCAACTTCTATTTTATTTGATGCGGACTCTTTAATCTAAATAATTGTAAATTGCCTTGAAAGTAAAATCTTTTTATTTAAACCAAACTTAACTCAATTCTTGTTCATAGCTAAAATTTACCCAAGAGGTTTTGCTGGAGGTATGAGACAATTTTCTGACGAATTTCATCAAATTTCTTGTTGGCACGAACATCCAGACGATTATCAAAATATACTATTGGAATTTACAACATTTTTAAAGGTAAATGCAATAATTATACAGATATTTGATCAATAGTAATTGTATTATTTTAGGATGGAACCACCTATACAGATTTACAGGAAGGCACACTGGACCTTCCTTATGTATACACTGTAGAGTCAGACATTGATGTAGATATGATGAAAACTAAAAGTAGCTTGGAAAGACTATACTCCACAGCTTTTCCGGAAGGTAATTCAAATTAATATAACTTTATTTTTATCTTTAATTATTATAAATTTATGAAATTGAATCATCATCTACATAAAGATATGCCACTTCAGTGTCAGGTTAGTCCAACTATCCTTCACATAACTACGTATAAACAGTGTACCAAATCATTTTTTGAGGAAATTGGTTTTTAGTGTAACCCTAAACAAATAATAAAAGATACATTTTCAAAATATTCTCTTAGCTATTTATAAACATAAGAAAATTTTTATTTTTATTATTGCAAATAACACGCTGTCAAAAAACTTGACAATTTAATGAAGTTGTAGTAAATGGTAATTTAAAAAAAAAATTAAGGTAAATCCAGAATAATTTTTTATGAGCGTCTGAAGTTAGTGTAGCAAATATTTTGACATTTAAAAAAACGGTTATTTGAGGTTATAAATGTAATAAGAGATTCATCATAAGTTCTACTTAAAAAAAAAATATTTCCAAAGAATAAAATTAATTTTTAAATAATTATATTTATGTTCTAAGTTTTTACATAGAATTCAATTGTCAGTAAACTAACTATTACTCATGGGATGATTTTTTTTATTTACTTGTATCTCAAAAACAAATAACCATAAATATTTGGAATGTTCAACAAATGTTGATTTTATCATTTTCCATATATTATAAAATTTTCTAAATATTTTGACTATTTTTAAGTTATTGTTTGTCATTTAAAATTTTTATGTTTTTTTTTCTATAAATTTGAAAAAAAAAATTTTGGGTCAAAAAGCTTAAAAATTGAATTAAAAGTTCCCCAGTTGTTATAGTAGCTGTTGAAAAATGTTTATAATGCATAGGCCCTTTTTTTAAGTATTTAAAATTTATCAAAATCTGGGAAATTTGAAAATTATTTTGTAGTAAAAATCTATAAACTTTTCAATTTTTATTTCTAAGGATTTAAAATGTTGAACAGGCTTTCTTATAAGTAGTTGATACTGTAACCAAAAAATCAATAAAGTTAATAAATACAGTATCTTTTAATAGATACTTTAGTTTCAAATTTAGACAAAACTGTTTATTCAAATAAACAGAGAATAATGATTTTAGTTATTTTTTTGTAGTTTCAAAACATACCATCTTTGCTCAGAATCATTTTTCGTATACCTCGATTTTATATCATTGAATTAAAATTTAACACATCCATTACAGTGACTCGCTGTAGGCCTTTTTACTTTTCAGTTTGATAAATTATGTCGATTCACTATTATTTTAAAGCTATAACTCTAAATGAACTCCGCTGACTATGTGATGATATAATATCCTTTTAAGTAGTGGTTGAGAAACTTTTAACAAGTATATGAAAACTATTTGAAATAATTAAATTTATATAATAAAATAAAGGTTTATATTAAACATTATATAAGGGTTGTCAGAGTAGCGAATGAATGTATTATATTTGTTATGGTATGTAAGTGTTTTGTTTTCTGTCATCAACATTTTTGGTAATTAAAATTCTCTGTTGTTTTTGATTCTATCTAGGAAAACCAAAAAAATATTAATTTTAAATTGATTTTATTTTTTTGGATTAACTTAGAAACTAGTAACATTCCCGAATTTTATATTAAATTTTTTTAAATTTTAAATTATTTTTGATAAAAACTTTTTCACTTGGTAAAAAAGCTTGAAAATGGAGTTCATAGGCATGATTATTTTTTATATTCTCTTAAAATGCAAATTTTGACATATTTCATTAAAATAATGATAATTTTAAAATTATTTTTCTTTTCATAACTTAGAAATTTTAATAGAAGATTCCTCAGAAGTTTTTCTACATTTAACAAAAAAAAAGTTTAACTGGAAATTATGCTATTTATAGACTTATTTCTATAGTCATGGACCATTGGATATTTCCAATTTGTATTTATTAAATTGTATTATTTATACATAGAGTATGCTAGGATGACTGAATGCCTCTACTCAGAATTGTAATATACCTGTAGGTTATTATATGAATAATGATTAAAGTTTAAATATTAAATGTTAAATATGGTAAAATAATTTATGACTAATATATTTGATTTTTTAATCTTGATGTAACCTTTATCTCTTAAAATATTTATTATATTTTATAGTTGATGCTGAACATATTAAGTGTATATTCAAAATAGGGAGTCTTGAGAGATTATTGTTGGAAATCAAAAAAAAAGTGAACTTACACTTGGATCAACGTAATTTAAGACCAGGGATGTCAGTTCATGACATTTTAAAATCTGAAATGTATGGGCTTGGTCTCGGCTGTATGGTAATGTTATTTTGATTATTTTTAACTATCATAATAAAATGTATAATATCTTATTGTATGTTGTATAATAAATGATGTTTTCGGCAATTACTTGATATGTTTCACTATTTAAATAATTTAAACTGTTCACTTTACAAATAATAACTTGGTTTTTAAATTATATCTTTATGAATATGCATTGTTTATGGGATAAACTACATGAATACGATATTCAAAACAGTATATTTTAAATACTTGAAACATGAATCCTATCCTTGTGTTAATGTTTATGTTTTGGTTGATAAAAATATAATTATTTGTTAAACGTACATTGCAAGTGTTATTTAACAATGTATTATTGAATTCATATTTCTCACATAGTCACATCCATTAAAATAATCTACTATACAGCAATACAGATTGCTTGGTTGTTTTTTTTTTCTTTAGTTAATGTTTTTTTTTAGTACCACGAAATTAGAGATATTGCATTCAAATGTTCCAAAGCTCGCATTCTTCAGTGGATGTCAAATATTTGCATCCACATAAATACATTTACTGGCTTACAGATTGTACCTGGCAAACACATTGCAGTTCAATTAAGAGATGGTTCAAGAATGGTAATGCTTTCTTCTTATTTATTACTTAATTGTCACACATTTATACAATTGTTTATTATCATATGTATTTTGTATTGCTTGTTTAAGATTATTGAAAATGCAGATTTGCCTCTCTCAAAACAAGATCTAAAATTAGAAAACATAAATTAATTTTTATTTTCTTCAATTACATTTTTAAAATTATGTAATATTGTATTATTGTAATACAATTTGATTTTTATTTAATAAACAAAAAGAAAAATATTAAAATTTAAATGCATTTCAATATTTTAATGTATTGTATAATATATTGTAGTTATAATTGCATAATGTTGCTCTAAAGCAACAACCAACCTTTTAAATTTTTAAAATAAAAATTGATTTTAGATTCTAAGCAAAGAAAATTTATGTGGTAATTTTAAAATTTTGTGTTTTTTAATATTTTTTTTATTTGTATCTGGCATCGCTGTTAGGAGCAGTAACAATACTTCGATTTTAACTTTGATGGTTGTTTTGGTAGCAAATTTGATCTAGTTGCACTGAGGAGGGGAGAGGAGTATCATGTATAGAAATATCCGGATGAAAATATTTAATTATTGTACTAATACATGAAATTGGTTTCAAATATAATAATATAATGGCGTATAAACTAATCAAACTATTAAATAATATTACAAGTTATATTTGTTTAAGAATTATTAATTTGATAGAGTTGGGTTACATTTCATTGTTTGAAGTAGTTATTTTTCTTAATTTTAGGTTTCTAAACCTATGAATTAGTTTTTTTTTTATACGACTACATATTGTAATACGACTACATCTTGTAATACAAGTGTTTTAACATTCTCTTATTCTTCCTTCCTATTACTCAATGGAAAGTACAATTTTTAAATAATAATTTAAATGTATAATATTATAATAATTAATATTTCCTACCTAATATTTAATTAATATATAATATATAAATGATTTACACATCCCAATATTGTATTACTTGTACCTAGTTTGAAAGTGATCCCTACTGGTTTAATTATTTGTTCATTTATAATATGTTACTGTTTATAAATTGACACATTATGCTGGGGCCACCACCTCGGCCACCACCTCTAATCATTTATATGTTACCGTTTATAAATTGATATATTGTGCTGGGTGTAACAGGACAACCAGACAGAAAAAAATTACGTTAATTAAATGTAAAATAAAAAATTTTAAATATGTGATAAGTAAATAATTTTAGAAATATACTCAGTCAGCAAATTCTCAAAAGTAATATTTTAAAAAAAGTTGTTCATAAGTTCCAAATTAATTTAATCAAAAAAAATATTGATATTTAAAAGTTCTAAAAAATAAAAAATAAAAAATTTTTTAAATATTGATTGATTGAAACACAAGGTATTTCCTCTGTCAGCTCTTCTTGATACAATCTGGATGTTGTTACATAAACTACCACCAACCTAAAAGTAATAATGTGCCATCCATGTCCATTTTTAGTTAATAAATTATTAAAAATATGTATATAGTGTTAAACTAGTAACCATTACAATTTTAAACGAAAACAATAAAAGTATAATTCAAGTTACCTAATATCGATTATGTATGTACTGTTTTGAACATAAATGTTTGTAAATACTAATGATGACCAGGAATAAAATTGAAAACATATATTTAATAAACAACATTTTTATTAAAAAAAAACATTTATAGTTCTTGTAGCGGCTGCTGTTGCCTGCTGCACTTCGGCGGCAGCAGCCAGAACCGCCTCTTGCTGCAGCTTTGCTGCTAAGGCGATAGCAGCTTCAGCTGCCTTAGCTGCTTTGGCAGCTCTGGCTGCTATCGCTGAACCACCGCCTTTTTCCGATGCTGCTGCTGCTGGCTTCCTAAACCAGCAGTCAGCAGCACTGTGGCCTCGTTTTCCACATACAATGCATTCTAGAACATCAAAGGAATTGAAATTAGAACATATACAAGATAAATTGTTGATTGGTTTTATTAATTTAAAAAATTTCAGAAAGCCCACATTTCTATAAAGGAATCATTTAATACAGCAGATTTTGAAAAGGCATTTTAAAATATGATGTTATAATATTATACGAAGAGCAATGTAACTAGATAATAAAACAACATCACTAACTGAACAATTCATAGTAATAAGTATGAACATTGATTAAATATATGTATATTTAATCAATGGTATGAAATACAAAATCAATAATACGTTTTTATGTCAAGTTAGACAAAGTGAACATAACCAAAGTATATACCACTCGAACATTTTGAAATAGTTATTTTCTATAGATCTACTAAAAAATTGACAATGAACAGATAGATAAAATCTCTAACCTCCTTTCCCTGGTTACACTGAATACAGCAATAAGTATAAATTATTTAAAAGTTATAAAAAATTTTATGGTCAAATCAATAAAGTTGTTAAAGAATATGTTTTAGGCATTGTGAATGTGGTGTATGTATTAGGTACATGCGTAATTGATGCACCTGAATATAACATTTGCGTAGATAGAAGTAGACTATAAAAACAAATTAGAAGGTATTTTTTATTTTTTTTTATTTTTATTAGCTTTCGGTATAAAACCATTATAGCTCAACAATTACTATTAATTAGAAAGTATTATAATTATAATATATATACTTACTGTTCCTGTACTGAGATTGGCCACCACTACCGCGACCTCTTGTTATCTCTTCTCATACCTATAATCAGGGGCGTGCTCAGCTTTTTCTAATGGGGGGGGATAAACTGTATCTTGTTTTGTTTATTGTCATATACACAAAATGTTCTTATATATTGATATTTTAGAAATAGGTTGATATATATTATATGATATAATACTAGATATAGAGCTAATCATATTCAAAATTAACATTTTATAAAATATTTTATTTTTTATAATCGGACATAATAAAAGTATAGATCTAAAGACTTAAAGTATAAGATCAAGTTTTCTTGGCTTCATAGACATTTCATCCAAGACTTCATCTGGAGTAATGCTAGTATCTTTATGTACTGCCAACAACGTTAATCCATTCAAACGGTCCTAAAATAAAATGCAAGTAAATATTGAATGTCGGTTAAACTAATAAGTTAAAGAGTATTGTACTTCAAGCATTGAGTTTCTAGTGTATGTCTTCACCCTCTTTAATGTTGAAAACGTTCTTTCTGGGGTGGATGTTGAAACGGGTAGGACACATAAAATTTTTAGTAACTTATTCAAATTTGTATAAATAGAGGAACTGCAGAGTTGAAGAGCATCTAGGCCAGTTTTAATGACTTCAGAATTGTCCAATATCTTTGTTCGCCATATTTTCAGTTCAGCCAAACTGTTGTCTTTATTTACATGCGGTGAATAAAACTCTGCCAGATTTTTAAAGGATTCAATTTCACTTGCATTTAAGAACTGATTTTTTGAAAAAATAGTCTCAAATCCTATTTAAATTTATAAATTAGTAAAAATTATAATTAGTACTAAATATTAGTTAAAAAGAAAAACCTTTAAAAATAGTTTTGTGTGCAGTAAATCTTTCTTCTAATTGTGCAATAAAGAAATCCAAATATGGAATAAATATTGTAGTTCGATAATAATGTTCAACATTTATGTTTGATATTTTATTATTATCAGAATCTGTAAATGGATTTGCACGATTGGTTTGTATTTTTGTAATTCTTTTCACTGATAGATTTAAGCTGATAACTTTAGCCATTTCCTAAATTACATTATATTGTGTTTAGAAATTGTTTGATAAAAATTAAATATAAAATTTATTAATTGACTTTGATTACCTCTGCCATTAAGAATATATTATTAAATTCTTGTTCAATATTAATCCTAATATTCTTAAGTGCTGAAATTATAGCCTCGGCAAGGCAAACTACTTCTACTAAGTCAATTTTTTTGGATTGTAATTGCTTACATAGTGGCAGTCCATAGGAAAATAAAAACTGTAACAAATGAAGTTTAGTTAAAAAGATTATAAGAATAACTTTAAAACTTTATTTTTTAGAAAATTAAAATAAATAAATTACTTTTGTAATTTGAAGTGAGATCAAAAATTCACTATCAATAGCTTTTAATAATATGGCAGCATCAGTGGCAGTACTGTCGTTCCATTCTGTAATTATTTCTAATGCAGCCACCACACAAGGGAATAGTTCAACAAAATCGTTCACAGCATCATAACGCTGCACCCAGCGTGTGGCACAAAGTCTTTTAAGTGTTCTGATTTTAGGTTCAAAATCACCTTCATCGATTGCAATTAACAATGCATTATTACGCTTTGGAGTTTTAAAAAACACATACATTTTTTCCAATATGCCTAAACAGTTTCGAACATGCAATGATCATTTCGTTTTGAATTTTGGACCCAATGTATTTGTAACGATAATCATTTTCTAGATTTTTTTTTAAAAATTCATCTCCTTTTCCTCTATATCTGAGAATAGCACGGAAATTTCCATCATTAATTGAATCATCTGCAAAAAAAAGTTTGATAAAATAATATATTAAAAATATTAAAAATAGATTTTAGATACTCATTAATGATTACTGACCATTGACATTAATTTTTCCAGAATCTCTATGTCCCCTTAGAGCGATTTCTTGACGTCCACATAATATAAGGCATTCAATTATAGGTATAAGTTTTGCTCTATTTTCTTTTATTTTAGCTAATCTAAAAAAATATTCTTAATTTGTATTATAACTTATTTAATTTAATATTATGATTGAGTATTTTATTTACATACCTATCAGTGTCAACAGCCTCAATAATTGATGGTTGTTGTTTTGTATATATACTAACAAAATGATCAGCATTAAGAACAGCAGACTTATGGTAACTACATTTTGAATGTTTACGAAATGTCTATTAAAACATCAAACACACTTAATAATATAAACAATTTATTCATAAAAACTGTAAATACTGTATTACCTCAAGAGCTTTTTTCCATGCATCAAATGCTTCTAATACCAATTTATTTAAAGGCTGATTCCCTATTCCACCACATTTTGAAAATACTACACAAAACTTGCAATAAGCACCATTTTTTATTTTTGAGTAAGCAAGCCAATTAAATTGAAGCAACCATTTATATTGGAATTTTAAACCTCTTTTCTTATTTTTTTGGTTTAAAGGAAACTCAAATGTTGGCAATGGTAACCATACATTTTTAAGTGCCTAAACAGTAAAAATTATGTACACTAGGTGTTGGTAGTAAGAACAGTTTATTTTTATCAGCAATAAAGTCTAAACTTACAGTAAATTTATCAGCATCTGATAATCTACAGTTTACGAATAAGCTTATATCATTTTCATTTGCATGCATACTTTCAGTCTAAAAAATATGAAATTATTAAAAATATTTAAGCAGTTAGGCATTTGTAATGTGTATAAATATAAGTTTTAGTATTGCATATTTGCATAGCTAAAAACTGCAAAACTGTAAATATTATTGTAAAAGATATAATTTACAATGATTTTATAGTAAATAAAACTTTACCTGATCTTGAAATACTGACACTGAAGGCGATTGTGATATTGAATTCAAAACCGGAACCAAAACTGATGTTTTTTCACTAATATTCGACATCTTAAACCACATTGCATAGTGTTAGTAAAAAGATTTTGGAACAGATGCAGTAGGTACATTTTATCCAAGTTTTTTAAACTTTAAAATGTAAATTCATTTTAAGTATTGGGTACTTACTTCATTCAGTGTACTTGGTGTTTTTGTTGAATTTTTACTAGAAGTTGGTTCACAATCATCTTGATTTGTATTTTTAGAAAAATAATCACTAATTTTACGTTTTGACATAATTGTAATAGTATAGTAATAATTAATAAATAATAATTATTATGAAAATATGAAAATTATTATTTCAAAACGCACGACTGCACGAGGTACGATCAAACGTCAAAATCACGACAAAATAAATTAGGTATATTATAAAAAAAAATATATTATTTTTATTTTGTCGTGGTCAGTCAGACTAGTCAGAGATAGATGTAACTATGTAAGTACTCTACAGTCTATGGCCGATGGGCGCGATGGCCCGCAGTTATTAGTTTATTTTGTCTCGGTTATTGATAACAATAGATTGTGACGGGAATCCCGGAACGAACTATTTTGGTCCGTTAGATGGATATAATCTGTACTAACTGTCGTACTGATATATCGATGTTATATAGCGCGTTCATAACATAGATATCGAAACATAATGGACTGAAATGTTTTAATGTTATAATAGTCCATTGGTATCTGATAACGTAATGTTACTCACAGATGTGTATTGTGTATGCGTATCTACTGACTACTATAATATATATTTTATATCTTTGATGATAATAATTATTAATACAACTTAAAAATTAAAACCAATTATGCATTACCTCTTTTTTCGAGAAAAGCGAAACTAGCAAGAAACTTAAGAAAATGCATAAAAAAAGTTCATGGGGGGGGGATATGACACCCTCATCGCCCCCCGTGAGAACGCCCCTGCCTATAATATCCACTGCATACCCTAAATATATACTACATTTATACAAAAAATATCCATTCTATTCTTCAAAAATATACGAACTCTAAACAAAAAATATCCACTGCATACTCTAAATATATACTAAACTTACACGAAAAATGTCTATTGTGTACTCTAAATATATGCTACATTTATACGAAAAATATCTATTGTATATTCTAAATCTATATGAAACTTATACAAAAATATCCAAAAAAACGACCTAATACTTACGCAGAATATACGTTGATTAAACATGTACAACTAACGGATACTAAACGTTGAATATTCGTTAAATAGTTATCTTTTGACCCAAAATGATACCATAGTTGTACTTTTTATCAACTACATATCTACGTGTATTATACGTTAGTTCGTAAATGATAAACGTATATATAACGTATAAAATATGTAAAAATGTTTACTGTGAAGAGGGGTACGCGGTGTACCAATACCGCCGGTAATAAGTTTTCCCGGTAATATGACAGCCGCGTAATTATTTTTGTATATTTCCAATCATACTAATATATTTGTGATAACATAATTTAAGTGTTGATAAAACCATCCAGGTTAATTAATTATATCGATATAATACTTATACTAAATTGTATAGTTGACATTACAATATTATATTGTTAAAATAATTTTAACAACGATTATAGTTGCTGTAACTATTCAATATTTGTACATCAACCATTTTATATGGTTGAATTTGAGTTACTATTTTATATAGTTGAAATTACAATAAAATAAGTTGGCGCAACTATAACTTTTTAACTAATTCATATTAGTACTCTCAACTAAACACATTGTTTGATATAACTAAATAAAACGTTACGCCAACTGAAAATTATCCAACTATTTACTATAACCAAATTTTTTTCCTTGTATATACCTATCTGTGGCTATAGCCTATAAATATTGTATTGTGGGTTTATTTTTGTAATATTTCCACAATTCCACTGTGTTTTTGTGATAATACTACCAACTGCCAAATGCTCAGTAAACTTGTATTGATTTGTATTATTGGCATAAAATATAAGCCTTTTGCATAATTAGATTGACTTTAATATTTTTAGTATTTATACATTTTTTTCATATAACCGTAGCACGCGGCCCACTGTCCTGTAGAATAGTAGCACAGTGGCCCAGTCCGGCCCTGTATGGCATCATTAACCATAATAGCAAAAACACCAACTGATTTTATTTGAGAAATAATATTAGTTTTTAAAACATCACTGCAAACATTTATCAACTCATTTTGAATGTCAGGACTTGTAAAATTAAACTTACTCACATACTTAATCTTCAATCTTTGTCATGCTTAGCCAGTGGTGACTTAAAAATTATTCATTCATGTGACAAAAACATTTTAAGGACCACTCACTCCTAAAATTGTTTCATAAACTTCTTAAGTATAAAAAATTTTCAAAGTACATTTTCTTGAAAAAACTGTCCGTAATACATCAGATACCTTAGATCAGGGGTAGCAAACTATTTTCTGATCACTTGTCAACATTTTGTATTCAAAGTTTGGAAAAACATTCATGTACCACTATTATGTTCATAGGTAAAACTATAAACAATTTTTGGTCAATGTCATGGAGGTTTTAAAACAGGTAACTGAAATTATTTTAATGTCTGTCAAAATCTTTTAATAAAATACGCATCATAAGTTTCATCCAGTAATAATATATTATTGCTAAGTTTTGATTTGAAATAGTTAATTGTGGAAAATAAACTCACATATGAGGTACCTATGTATATTGACGTAAATATTGAGTTTATTTGGAATGAGCCACTTTTTTTGAAGTACAGAATATTATGTCTGGACGCGGTGAGTTCCTAACTTTAATAATTTATGTCTTTATTTTTTAGACATAATTTTGTGTTTGTTTCGTCCCTTTACTTGCAATCCAAGAATAACGAGTGTTACTATCTATACTGTCTTTAATTTATATCTATGGTCAGCCAATTTTTTGCACTATAGTCGACCATCCAGAATTCACCCACCCAAAAACAGCCATGAGACCCGAGTTTCATAAAATCCTTGTCATGTCGCCACTGTACTCAGCCATTAACTGGCATGCTTCTTTGAAATTACCTAGTGTTGTGTAAAACACATTTTTTTTAAATACAACTTTTATAATGCGGGTAGCAACAAAATAATAACACTATACATACGTCAGACATAAAATACTCTATTCCACGGTATTCTACTAAAAAGTCGGGTAAAAATTTATATTTAAAAACACCAAATTGACATGTAAAAATACATTAAAATTTTTTAAAAATTACATAAATTATTACATTACACATTTACACACCAAATATTACTTTACTCTATAACCTAAATAAAAAATATATCTTTAGCCTATAACCTTCGCGTGTCCCAATATTGTTTCTAACTTGAGTTAAAAACTCTTCAACACTTAACTCAGAATTTTTATGCATTCGCATAACGTTTGGAGCCTCAAATTTTTTTAAATGGTTTTTTTATTTTTTGTCCCGAGCTACTCAGTGTAATCTTTGCCCTATCGGCTTCAACCTAAAGTTTAATTTTGCGAACTAATCAAATTAGTTTTTTCGACTGGATTCTAGGATAACTAGGGCCTATAATATATATACTACCAATCAATTGTTAAAAAAATATAATTATTAAAATGTATTGCTGTTATATTAATATACTTAAATACCTACTAATTATTATTATATTTGTTTATTATTGTCATTCGAACAAGGAACATATTTATTTATATTTACATTTTATATACATTATAATGTTAGTTTTTGTACAGTAGTACATACAACAAAATAGGTATTTATTAATACGGGTATCATCGAGTATTATACAGAGGCCCCTAATGGAGTGTATAAATATTACGCATTAAAACTGCTGAGCTATATAATATTAATTACAGTACTATAAAAATTAATTTTTACATGATTTTTTTTTTTAATTTTTCGGGATATAGGGCCCCCGAGTATGATGATATTGATAGTATAAAAATCCTGATTTCTACTTGGGTCTATCCGCCCATGATGCATATCTTTTAGCGAATTGAGAGTTTGCATATTGGAAGTATGTGAATAATTAGTAGTCGAAAAATGTATTGGGTCTCGGTGACGTGGGATGGCACTGAAAAAAGTTTGCATTGCGGCGGTGGTCGTAAAATACACAAACGGTAAAACCATTCGGCGTGACTTCAAAAATACCGCAGTGCGTTGAAGCCTTTAATAATTTTAATTAAATGTTTACACTTGACAAGTGTTACATAAAATATGTATATTTATTATGATTTTATAGCTAAGCCCAACTAGCTGAACGATCACGCGTGAGTAGACTAATTAGGCTCGCCTATAAGGCATATCGCGCATTGTCAACGGAATATCAAAATTATGCCATAAGTAGTAATTGTTCAAATTGTTGAGTTAATTTTATAAAACAGAAAGTAGGATTTTGTGTTATAAATTATAGATGTTAATAGACAAATGATGATAAATGAGTAAGACTATTATGTGCATAATAATATTTAAATTCCATAAGTTTTTTATTTACAGGTAGGTAATAGATACTAGATACCTACTATATTTTGTTTCAGCAAAAAATAAATATATTCTCAAGCATTCTCATGTAATGGATTATATCTATATAATTTTGGAAACGTACCTATTTTGTATTTGTAATGCTATAATTATTAAGTTATCACAATTTATTGTAAGGTTACTTGGGTGTTGAGGACGCAAAACCCCTCGGGCATCATGAAATCAGTGAGCTCCGGATAAATACATTGGTATGGGGTTCCCCTTTCCCTAGTATAAAATACTAAATACGCCATTGAGATGGACAGATATAACTGAAGAAATCGATTACGGCGTTGAAGTGAAAGTTTAGTGTAGTGAAAACCAGTGTGCGCGCGTGTGAGAGAGAGAGGAGCCTCTTTACGATCACTGTCCACGGCCTCAGTCTTATCGTCGGCATGATGGCTCGCGTACCGCCACTGTCATGTCTCATCGTGCTACCACTGATCACGCTTTACGCGACATATCGTAAGTACCTGAACATATTTTTTCAAAACTGTTAAAAATAATGTATACATAAATGCTGTGTATTTGATCTGGCTAGGACTTCTATTTTCTATATTGTGCATATTACAGTAAAAACTATTTGCATGCCTATAAATTGTTTCGCGTTCGTCCCCGTCAAGGGTAGACAATTCACCAATTGGTTGTTTGACTATCGACTTCGAATAAAAAAAAACATCACACGAATAATGTTTTCCTTATCTAAAACCCCTGTACACATGATACATGCCATTTTCGAATATTGCTGTAACCATGCTGCATAATATTTGCCTACGATATAATACGTTCACCGTGGCTGTTTTTAATGGCATTCAAAGTAGATAAATTCTGTGCTAAATTATATTCTGATTAACAATAAATTATTTATTTGGGTACATATTGCATATTGTGCCTGTTTGTTTTTACTGAAAATGGGAATTTTGAAACAAAGCGGCGGAGTAGGTAAATCGTATATATTATAATAATATATGCGTGATCGTGAAGGAATCAAATGAAAAAAATTCGCCAAAGCTTGTCTTCGAACATTACTTTCAATTAACTATGTGTTTTAATATTTATGTTTTTTCGACATCTTCCACCACTCTAAAAAATAAATTGATCAGTTTTACTTACGGTGTTGGGTGACACCGACCAAACGTAACGTAGGTATCGAACATAGTATATTTTGGATTGAGGTCACCACAGTGTACCCGCCTCGTTATATTATATGCCAATTACAATATATATAGTATAGTATAGTATAGTATATAGTCATAACATAATATGATTTTACACCGACTTAAATTGAATAAATCATAGTCTCTACAGTGACTTCTACGTAAGACATAAAGTCTATTTCTATTGCAATTAACGGCATATTATTCGAATATTGTACGTTACACTTGCTGTTATTATAGTATCAGTCCAAAATAATTTTGTCAACATAATACAATTAAAACACTATACGGTCTACGAGTTACAAACACTGCGTATGTCCAAACAAAAATAAGCTATCTCGTAACTATACCTCATTTTTACCTTACATACGTTAAGACTTTAGATTCTTACAGTAAAAGTGATGATCAATTCATACTTATTGGTAAAATATTGGATTAACAATTTTTTCGCAAATACTACCTGTTGTTACTGGTAAGCTCACAGATTATGTATACCATGAAGGCTTGAACTTTCTATGTACTTGTTTGATCAAATAATATTTTTTTTCCATTTTTATCGAATAAGTAATAACATTATTGTGGTTTTATATTTCTATACATCTATTATACCTTTCAGCCTCTAAAGACCAGATTAAATTATTAATAAAAACACACAAGCTAATGGCCTATGCTGCCGAAGCTGTAATGATCAATAAAAAAAAAAATTATTAATAATAATTAAGTTAATAGTTTAAGCTTGTATATTTATGCAGTTATCAGTAATTGCAACGTTACGAAACCTATACTACTGCGATTTAGTAGGTAAGGTAGAACCAATACAACGATTTAAACAAACAAGTTTTTTGATTGATGAATTACTTTTTTTAAATAACCTCGTAAGAGACGAAAAAACTATACATACCTACCTATATATTGTGCACCGTGGCTTCGATATTCTTAAAGCATAATATATCATGTACCCATGTCTCGCTCACGTATACTGTATATGTTAATGTTATATTTTTCTCAGATCAAATTATAATTTATTAAGAACACGAAATATGTACCGGATCTTATAAACGAAAAGAAAGTAATAGAAAAATACATTTATTGTGTATGTCGCGTGTCTTGTCGTAAAACTCTCATCATTATCGTTACGGATAGCATGTTAGGCTCATTTGCTACATAATATTATTCGTATTTAATACGTAGGAGTAGGAACATTATAAATAATTTATAACATTAAATAGCAGCATCGTCAAATGACACGGACCAAACAACACTTTTTTAATAAAGAAAGTAAAATGATTCACGCTTTGACTAATGTAAATAATACTTCTAAATTTATTTGTGTACAAAATATGAACTAAAAAAACTTATAATCAATGCACCTACAGATGGGTCATGGGCGTATAATATTATAATTATAAGACGTGGATATTAATTTGGAAAAAATAAAACGTGAGATCCATAAAAAATATCTCTATGAATCATCATCTCTTCGAATAAAACGTAAATAACTATTGGTCATATTATTATATGAAGTAGAATTCCAAGTATCTACGTAAAATAAATTAATTTAGTAATACATATTTCGACATTTCGTTATTGTAATTTTTGTTAACTTTCTGTAGAACTATTTATCATTCACAAACCACAATGATCTTTTTTTTAGAATACTAATTAGATATTTTCTTTTTTTATACTATATGTAATTTTAAAAACATATTATAATTTAATAAATTACTATACAAAGTATTTTTCTGAAAAAACGATGTATCAAATAAGTGGTAAATTAAAAATAATATGAATAGTACCCACTTATAATAATCCCACTGTGTGAAAAAAGAATATTGGTTTTCTAAAATAATTGTAATTGGTTCTGCACACAGTCCTCTTGATGACTAACCTGATAAATTGTATTATTTAAGGTACCTAATAATTAATATATAATAACATTCTATTTTTTTTCTGTATAAGATAGGGAAAAATGTTTTGTACAATTTTATTGAGTAAAATTCAAAAACATCTTAGTATATATACCTACCAATTCCCTATAGACATTTTGAAAAAAGGGAAATTATGAATGGTGAAAAATATAAATGATTTCATCTTTCCTCCTTTAATGTCATGAAATAGATTTTGTTAGACTCTCTTGAGTATATGATTCGTATAACTGCAACTATCAAGTAAACATTTCGCTTATTTGTGTGACCTAATGACGTCTATGTTTTTAATTGATTCACAGACGTAAACGCAACCATTTTTGTGCCTGAAGAAATCCCATCGTTGCTGTCGGTAGTTTACAGTAACATGCCACCGATCAAGAAAGGTAAAGATCGATAATACAATAAATACCTAGCTATAGTTTAGTATACAATATTAATTGAGTACTTAAAGAAAATGATATATTGCTTAATGAATAGATATAATTATATAAATATATGGCAGGAAATATAATTTATAATAGTTAGGTATATTGTTATTGCATATACCTTACATTATATTATAAGATTAATATGTTCATTTTGAAATTTTTGTGGTGTTGTGAATTTATAATCATTTGAAATAAATTTTGATTTGATTAACTAATGGTTGGTCAAAATATATTTTCCATGTATTCCTAATTAAGCCCCGCTATAACAGCTACACAAGTAATTTTTTGCCTAATTAATACGTTTAAATTTTAAAAATTGTTATTGTTCTTGTTTTACTACTTTTGTAACTCATATATCATTATATTAAGCTGATTTATCGAAAATAAAAATAAATAAATAAACTCACTGTGAGGTTATTGTAGGCCTTAAATATTAAGTTATAAGTTTGGTTTAAAAGTAAAAAAAAATAATTTTTTGAATTAATGTTTAATAAATTACTTTATAATGTTTTATTCAGAATATTGTGTGGCAATTAACTTTCAAAGTAAAAAACTCTCAGGTCCTCTCTTATATTAATTATATTAATTCGTATTGAAATAATTAAAGCTTTCACTTTAATATTATGCTATAAATTATAAATATAAATATGATGGTTATTTTATTTTATTGTTATTCTTATAAAACTTTAGGAATTAATTAGAAATGCATTTGTTTTAAGAAATTGTCATGTTTCATTTTTACGTTATAAGTTTGTGGTCTTCATTTACAGTATTACAATCAGGAGCCTACACTAATCATGTAGATGTATACTATTTTCAAATTTGTTTGTGCTTTTTCCAAATCCACCGTATACACATTATACGTTTTTCTGACAAGTGATCAGATGTTTTCAGGAGACTTTAAATAATTCTGTAATTCTTTTCAGGAACCGACTCAAGACTGGGCGTGGGCTTTCGGTTGGGTCCAAATGCAGACGTGCAGTTCCAGTTGGAACTAGGGCCGCAGACCAACACGTTGCCCATCGGTGGCAGTGCAGGGGCGAGCGCTGCCTCCGCACCCGCAGTGGCGAGTAAGAGGCATGCGACCGTCGGACAGGGCAGTGGCTCAAGTGGCGGCAAGCCAAAGGACTGGCTGAACGCGTGGAGGTTGCAGATGAGCCCTGGGTACGTGGCGGACGATGAAAGCAATAACGTGGTCTCCGGAGAAGTGGCGGGTGGCGACGGGTCCTCGGACGCAGTGCAGCACCTCAGACAGCTGTACAAACCACAACCGATTACCGCATAGCCGGATACACTGCAATGTAGACACCAGTAGTAGT
The DNA here is from genome assembly GCF_001856785.1 of Myzus persicae. Lineage (NCBI taxonomy): Eukaryota > Metazoa > Arthropoda > Insecta > Hemiptera > Aphididae > Myzus > Myzus persicae. The sequence continues at coordinate 604,328 of NW_019100825.1, read as the reverse complement.
GTAGTGCTCTACGCTATTAATTATTATGATTTTAATACTCACCGAACGATATTTATTTTTTCCATTCCCCCTTTGTTTTGTAAGCCCAGCACAGGTTGATGTTTAGCCAATTTAGGTATTTATTAGTAGTGATAGTGATATTTTATAAATGTATATATTATGTAGTTATATTAGAATTTATAATCGGTCGACCGCTGGAAATAAATTATATTTAAAAATTATACACGGCGTGATGATGAAAAAAAAACTTTGATTCCTAATGAATGGCCGCTGACTATTCTTGGCAATCCGGCCTTCATCCCTTGGCTAAATTTAAATTATTTAAATCGTATATTAGTTACTTTGTAATCTGCCTGATATTACCTTTTATTTACCTTCTTATACATTCTTACCCATAGGTATAATGTCAAAACTCGATATTACTCATAACAGTGTAACATAAAATGTCCATATGCCCACATAAGTTGTAGCAATTATTTTAATAATATTTGTAAATACATGATATTAATTCTTAATTTATAACTTAATCACTGTTTTTATCGCTCTGTAGTTAATAAATATCAGTATATACATATAGTACCTACTATGTAACAAGTGAATTATACCCCCGGATATTTATAACCCCCGTGGGTATGATTTTCCTAGGTTATCAGTACCCTCGGTACAAATTTCCTAGGATATTAATAGTTTAATTAATAATACCTCCGTGAGGCCATGGGGGTATGAAAATCCTAGGAAATTTATACCTCCTGTATGATAATCCGAGGATACCTATACCTCCCAAAATGTCATACCTTGAGTACGAATATCCTAGACATTTTATACCACTGGTATAATTTTCCTAGGATATTTATAACTCCTTAAATTTCATTCCGGGAGGTACTAAAATGAAATGTAATCCCCGGTAATATATTCCTAGTAAATTCATACTCACAGTATAATACTTATCATCATTTTCATACTGGGAGATTCAAAAATCCTAGGGAAATTGTGCCAATGATAATATTCAAATCTTTAGTATAAAAATTAAGGCGACAATGTAGAAAAAATAAAATATTTATCATAACAAATGAAAATATAGATTACTTTTTATTAATTGTAATTACTATTAAATTATTGTTATATTATATCTAAAAAGTATATTTATTATTTGATTTGCATATTTAAAAAAAAAAGTTTACTTTATTTAATACTCTATTAGTACAGTCAGATAAATAATTCCACATACCCATACCTGCAAGTTTAACGTTAATGAATCGATGATCATATAACGTTATGAGTTATATCAGAAAAAAAGAAATCGTTACACCACCCATTGAATCATCTATGTTGCAAACGTTTGGCAACATATTGAAGATTACCTCTGCACCATAAAACAAAAATATACTTCTTTATTTAGTATTAGAACTATAAAGTATTTAATTAATTGTATTCAATAGATCATGTATTAATTGCCCACCAGACGTAAATTAATTTTCTTTACACGCATAGTGCATCTCTGCACTAATCCATGCAACAGAAGTTTACGCGTAAGTTATGCTAGTTCTTTTTTTTATAAGCATTTAAAGTTCAAATTTTGACAACATTTATCATTTTGAAAATTTAAAAATGATTTTCTAGTTGAAAATGTATTCAATTTTCAATTTTTTTTATCTAAGAATTGAAAATCTAAAAATAAACACATTAACAGCTTTTTTAAAGTTATTTTAAGTTCAAATTCAGATGAAATCGCATATTAACTTAAAAAAATAACAATTTTAGTCATTTCTTTGTAATTCGGTTTCAAAATAACCTAATTTCACATACTTATGTATAATGTTTTTCTAGCATCACTGACAATTTAAGAATAATATTATGAATATTCATTCAACTTTCCGTCGACTGTATTAATAATAAGAAATAACAAAATAAAATATTTTAAACTGACCATATCCGCTTAAAATTGTTTTTCATTTACAATGGTTTTATATTATTGAATTCAAATTTAATACCATCAATAACCAGTGTTTAGCAAAAATAACTAAATATTTATCTAGATAAAGATAAAAGATAAATACTATTTATCTGAATAAAAAAAGAGATACGAATTTAAATTTTAATTATTACTCTTGTTATTTAAACTACATTTAATTTTTTAATCTATAAAAATTTTTATTTTTGTCTAAAAATTATACTACCTACTCTGATTATTTTTTTTAAAGTGTGGTTACTGTTTGTACATTTTATACTCCTATAATATGGTATTAAAATGATCTTCTTATTTGATAAATTATAAACCTATAAACAATGTAGATCATATTAACATTGAATCATTGTAAACTTTTATGTATGCTTATATTTACGAAACAATACATCAAAATTTACAAAATACAATTAAAAAATATTCATAATTTTTTCATAAAAAGATAATTAGTTAAACAATAGTATATATGGTAAATATATATTATATATATTAAATATAAATTTATATTAATAAAAAAAAACTTCATAAGTATAAAAATGAAGATCATATTAAAAACAATAAAATTATAACCTCGTAGGTACCTGCTTATCATAACAGTATAGTATTATAATTTATAACAAATAAAACATTATATATATAAATGTATATAGGTAAATTTACAAATAATATTAAAATATTAATAAAATATAAAAAAAATTTATAAACATAAAAAAACTTAATATATATTCTATACATTAATGATTAAATTCTTTCATTAAACATCTGCTACAAAGTAGCATTTCAAATGTTTTATCCTGAAGTCTTTTTCTTCTTGGTGTTAAGATTTGGGATCCACTACTAAAAAGTCTTTCCTGTGGTGCTGAAGACGGTAGAGTGGTATTATATTAAAAAAAAACTTTTTTGACAGTCAAAAATGTGTTTAATATGTCTATGTTTTTGTTTTTTTAATCTAAATAAGATAGTGCTTGTACAGTTGCACCATTACTGTTATCATTATTTAATTCAACACTTTCAGCAGCCGAATGATTTAATGAATATTTACTCTGTGTTAAAATACCATACAATTCTTCATCACTATCAGCAGAATCAATTTCATTTTCATTGGAATCTGTATTAATGACTGTATTCATGAAATTACATTCAGATAAAAATATTTTTTTACAAACAGTATCTAGCAGGAATCCATGATAGCTTAAACTTTGAATGTGATATTGAAGCAATAATATATGGCTTGCTTTTAATATTTTCCAAATCAAATATAAAATCAAATCTTTTTTCAAGACTTTTAATAATTGATAACGCTAAACATCTACAATATATTAAATTGGTTTGTTGGATTTGTAAAAGTCTTAATGATGTCATGGTTGGACATATCCTAGAAAACATGATTTTTCTACTTGTATCTTGTCAAGTGAAATGGCAAGCGGTTCCATAACCAAACAATATTCTTCTAAAAACGACCAATCTTTTTTTTTAGTTGTTGAAGTTTTAAATCATTAAATAAAGATGTAACAGTTTCTTTGTGTGCAATTATTTTTTTTTACAACATCAAATGATGAATTCCACCGTGTAACAATAGGTACAGGAAATTTGCAACCACAGATATCATATACCTTGTCTGAGGCAACTGTACTTCGACTTAAAAGATTCCAAAAATTACATCATTTACTAAAAGCATTTTTAGAATTTATTATACAAGACTTGTCAGAAATGTTGTCTACGTCAACAGTTGCAATTAAGCAAGGGTAGAACACGATTGCGTACGTTTGTCCTTTTTGGCAACACGATTGCGTATGTTTGTAGATGGGTTAAAAGTACCCTTAAGAAAAAAATAAATAAACACGATTGCGTCTGAAATTATATGCAACGTTGTCAAATTTAATTTTTTCATCGTATTAATAAATAATATAATATAAAATAATAATAATATAAAAAATATTGAATAAACTAGTTCTAAAATAATTAGTAAAAAAAGTTAATGGTAAAAAAGTAATTTAATAAATAAGTAAGTTTAAATTTCGATTCCTTGACATCTATAGCCTACTACTTTTAAATATTGAGTTACATTTTTATGGATATTTTTATACTCATCATAATCCTTTATGGTGCTTTGGATTCTGTTTAAGTCTTTTTTTGGTTATAATTTCAAATATAAGACAGATTTTAGGAAAATAAAATGTTTAATTTGACTTCTCTGTATCATGAAACACATTTTTAGTTTACTCTGCTATTTNCCATTTGTGGTACTAAAAATTATGAATATAAACAATTAAGAATATTAAAAATATATATTGTATAAACTGCTCACCGAGGATTCGTTTTTGGTTCTTGAGCCCACATTTCTGGAGGAAATGGACATCCTGGTTCAATATATGTTTTTAATACATAGTCTGAAAAAATGTGACCATATTTCTCGTTCGGACACGTAGCCATTAGTTCAAGAAAACTATCCTCAATTTCAGTAAATGGGTGATATGCAAGTGCAAAGAATGATTTCAACCATGTTCCTAATTGGTCACTTTCGTTCATATAAGCTATTCTTAATACTTTTTCTTGTTGGATCTAAAATTTAAATATTACATTTTATAATTAAATAACTTATATTTAAAATAAATTATTTATAATATGTTGTGTATTATGTATCGATGTATGTACTTTATTAATTATTATGCATCGAAATACTAAATAATATAAATAATTATATTCAGTTTTTATGTATCAAAATTATTGTCAAATTTAAAAATAATTTATCTAAAAAATATTATATTTTACATACTTTACGCCACCAGGCTTGCCCCAAGTGAAATCTGCAACCCATCAATTTTGCATCCGGGAATATATCTCTAATTGCTTCATGAGCTCCGATTTCAAAGTCTAGTCTGAATTTAGTAACTACTAGTTTTTTTAAAGTCAACTTCATACACAGGTCCATAAGAAATAGCCACATGTTTTGGTAGGTTTCTTTGGTTTTATTTGGCAAAAAAAAGTAAACAACCGGTGCATAAAATCCATTTTTATAACAGTGGATAGTATAAAGTTGATAAAAGTGTTTGGGCGCGTATTGAAATGTGCCATCTGCGAATAGCTCTGAACAATTCATCATAAACTGCAAGTTTTCTTTATTTGTAAGGCAAACTAAATTGTTTTCAGTCGAAACATGAACAAAATTTTCTTCCAACTGAATACAACAATTATCATTTTTCATGTTCTGTAACTGACGTATAGCATCATTTAATGAAGTCGGAAATAGGGGATAAGATTGTCTTCTCTTATCGTACATAGCTTTCCGAACTGAAATAATGTCTTTCATTTCGAAATTACAGCTTACACTATTCATTAGTTCTTTTCTAATAATTTTGATTGGTCGTGTTGAAATTCCATCTTCTGCTTGTCTTTTACAATTTTCTCGCAAAATTTGTCTTTCTATTTTCACTTCAGAATTAGATTCATGCGTATGTTCACCAATAATATTTACAATAGAAGTCTTATGCGCATCAGTAACTATGCTTGCGTAACACGTTCTAATTGTACAAAGCCATTTATGCATTCCGTCTTTACGTGTTCTTACATGCCTATACTTATTAAAATTTAAAAGAACTAACTGTTTTCCTTTTTCGGATTGTATAAGTTTAATTGTATTTTCCATATTACTAGATTTCGGTATAAACACTCAACGCACTACAATCATCAACGATCGACTGAAACTCAGAAAATACCGTATAATATTATGACGGAAATAACGATATTTCGTTATATTTGATTTCTTTAACAATAAGTTAGATCGTAGAAATCGACAAAAAAAACCCAACAAAACCAGCAGATACTTAATACGAAATTATCGTAATAGTATATTATATCTATATATTTTCTCTGTAATTGTACGACGTTGCATCAGTGTAATCGACCTATTTACTTAATCTAAGGATTTACAATTTACTTGATAATTCGATTGACAAAAATATAATTTCAAATATAAGACAGATTTTAGGAAAATAAAATGTTTAATTTGACTTCTCTGTATCATGAAACACATTTTTAGTTTACTCTGCTATTTTTTAAGCATCTCATAAGAAATATACAAATGCTATAAAATCCCAACCCAATAATATAATAATAATAATATGTGTGTCATAATATGTGGTATATATAACGGTATGAAAATTGGCAACAGCGCTTAAAATTTCGTACGCAATCGTTTAGTTAAAAATCAGGTAAAATCGTACGCAATCGTGTACCTAAAAAAGGTATCTCCGATAACGAACGTACGCAATCGTGTTTTACCCTTAAGCAAAGTGTATGTGCAGAACATGTAATATGATCTGGTAAACATATATCATCACTTTCCATATCTTCATAATTCTGAAACATTGTGGACCAATCTAGAGTATCAAAATCGTCATTAAAATAATAAATTTCTTCCCCAGTATTAACGGTAAAACACGATTGCGTACGGTATTTATCGACATACGCAATCGTGTACTAAATCGTGTATTAAATGTTCACGATTGCGTACGATTTTTATCTGCAACTTATTTGAACTGCACTGTTGTCATTTGCTTTGAACTTATAGAACAAGGCTGGCCAAACTTTTTTTGGTCACGATCTACTAAAAATATACTTCACCTTTGAGGATTGACTTATTAATCAACTTATTGATCGACTATTATTTAGAAACATAGAGCGCGTGGCCCTAAAAATAATTTCTAATATGATCGACTTTGAAATTGTCCAAGATCGGTCCAAGTGGTACCATAACTTAAGTCATTTTTCCAATATTTAAATTTTACTGATCACAAATAAAAATATAAATTTGGCAACGTTGCACAGTAAATCATACGCAATCGTTTGACTTTTGGGGTAATTATTAAAGTTAATGGTTAAACTTACGCAATCGTGTTAACGTACGCAATCGTGTTCTCAAAAAGATACATCGTACGCAATCTTGTGGTACCCAGTATTAAGGTCATCATCACACATAGTTTCATTGTCTAACCAGTTATCACATATTTTAGAGTTCCTTCTGAATATTATAAGTATGAGTTATTTCATTCATTATTTCTGTTATATTAAAATAGGTATGACTACCTCTAATTCTTTTACAGCCAAGCACATATGAATATCTAACATAGGTATACTCATCAATGAAATGACAAGTCATACCTAAGTAACTTTTGTTATTGCGAGACCAAATATCAGCCGTAGTACATATACAATTTTTATTTTAAAGTTTATTTTTGGTAATAAGAATTTACCAAACCTTAGTTTTTGATAAAAAAAAAAATATGTACCCATAATTTATTTATCTAGATCAATTGGGTTAGATACAATTATTCATCTCAGGTTATTCATCAGATAATCAATTAAATTTATTAATTAGACGAGATAAAAGATAGCTAATTATTTAACTAGATAATTTATTATTCTACTAATTTATCTAGATAATGCTCAATACTGTCCATAACTGCGACTTTCTAGACACCTAATGTACAGGCGGGTACAGCAGAGTGACATCCACTTTCCCGCTTTGTTATCATTGAACTTTTAAAATGTTACAAAATATGTATTTTTATTTACGTTCAATAATATTATAGGTTATACTATACAGTTATGCCATCGGAAAATCTTTAATTTTTAATAAATCTTAAATAATTTATTTGCAAACATTCTCATTAGCTGGTATTCAAATTAAACTATGTTTTTAATACCATTATTTATAGTATTATAATTTTAAATCCATAGAGCATAAAAACAAAAAACAATAAGATAATACCCTTAAAAGAGGTATAATTCTCTACTGTCAAAATGTATTCATTGAGTTTGTCTTCATTAATAATTAATTTAATTAGTTAAAAATACATAATTTACGAATTTACTAATTTAAAAAAAATATGTGGCAAAGGGTTAGTACTCTATTGTACAAAATTTGGTGTCGAGAGGGTCACTATAATGGATTTTAAATTTAAATTTCATGTATCATAGAAACGAAAAACGATTCTGAGCAAAGATGGTCTATCAGTCTATAATCTATATCAAGTATATTTCACGATATATTTTTGATATCGGTATTAAAGTAACATATTTTACTATTAGTATTACTGTGGGTTGATTTATTTTTGCCGGAAAATTGAAATTATTATATTAATTAATATTTAATTATTATAATAGTGTCAAATTAAATGATATTTCTATATACAAATATATTATTGTTAATAACTCTTGAGTTAATATCACGTTAAAATTAATTTAAATTCCTTAAAAGCTATATTTCCTTACCTATTGTAAAATGTATAATCTAGGTTCGCATACATTTTAAATCCAAACAAATAATGTTTTTTAATTACAATGAAATTATTATAATTGTTAGGTATGCTTTGTTTATATATCAATAATTCAAGCATTTTCACCCATCAAACATTTTTTAATTGATATTCATAAACAAAAAATATTGTAAATTTTAAACGTATATAAATAGCACACAAATAAAAAACTATTTTGAAAATGTATAAAAATACATTTAGTATACATTCGGTGAAAATTTCAAGTATCTGCAGTTATTCGATTTTAAACTACAGCAAATAAACGAAATTGTTCAATTAGAAAATCGTAAAACTACGTGACTTCAAAAGCTCATAAAAAATGTACATCAAATTCTAGTATGTTTTTTTTTTATAAGAGCAGAAGAGCTTATGAGGAATCTTGTATACAATTTTGAAATATTAGATATAAAAGAAAATTTTCATGAATTTTTAACTACAAATCAATTTACTAGTTTTTTTATACCTCTATGGAGGTATTATATCTTCACATTTTTTGTGACATAAATTATTCACTCTAATTTTAGAAATAACAGAGTAAAATGTATTATTGTAAAAGTACAATTTGGTACGTGGTACATTTGTAAGTCTGAAACAACAATTGCCCATGTGGCATCCTCTTAAGTAAACACTTAAAGTAGCTTTAAAATAGTTTTAATAATTATATTTTGTCCTGAGAACGTAACAAATGCGTAACCAATGGCCTCTACAATATTTTAATATGTTAACACTTGTTGTACATATACATAACAAAATTATAAAAAATTAAAACAATGATGCAAAATTGAATAAAGCCGAATCAGCAAAATTGCTACCACTACATAAGGCGACGTCTGCGACGGGAGCGGGGCTGTTCAGTTTTTGGATCACTCATTGTCGAGGCTAACAAGCAGTTTTTTTTGACGTTTCTTTTTATTATTTGTTTTTGATATTCTTTAATATATTATATTTAATTCCTTTAACCAAGTGTTACTGTTTTATTTACGACTATTTTAGAATATTTTATCTTGAGTGTAAAGAGGCGTTGGCGGTGGAAAAACACTTTTGAAAAAGATATTAAGACACTGTAATACTTACTTTCTCGTCCAGTACTCGTTATCGTGGTCAGTCGAGAAAGAGTAAGACTTTGCCTAGGTTAAAGACATCTCACTCTCAAACATCCAGTACTCGTTATCGTGGTCAGTTGTTAGAGAGTAAAGTAACTTTAGAGTAGTATTGTGTAAAACCTGTTTGGACCTAGTTTAATTATCTTTTGTGCAGTACTCGTCATCGTGGTCACCAAAAGAATAATTTAAATAAAGTTCATACAGCAGGTATCGATAATTTACTTGTTTGACGGTTAGAGAATCGGAAACCGAAAGATATCTGTTGTATACGTCAAGCCTTTGCGTGGCGTATACGACACACTAATATTATTATTTCTTAATTTAAGGAAATAAATTCCAATTACATAAAACAAAATATAATGGCGTTATTTGTATACTGAATAGTGAATACATATATGTAACAACTAACAGGTAATATAATATAGAAAGAACAGACAACGAAAAGTAATATATAAATATTAAATAACTATATTGAACATTTATCTCCGGATTGTACTCTGAGAGTGGTGTTTTCTGTGAGCTTTAATTCGAATTGAAAAAAAAAAACCAATTAATTCCGTATGTATTTTAACATACACAGAAAATTACCTAATCTTGCAGGGTGTTCATTTTCTAAATCATCATTCATAAGTCATAACCATCATCCTTCGATTGTTCTACGTGGTCGTTATATTCTTTTAAGCACTAGGCAAGTCGAATTAAAACAACCACAGTTACTGACAGTTTTGTGTTCTTGGGAATGAACTCATACTCATTACTCATTGATCATTATACCATAAAGCTTGCGTCTATTTTAACGAGTTGTTCCTTCCAAAGGCTTTTGTGCAAATAGAACATTACATTTTTGGGGGTATTTAGTATATTATGTATTAAGGTCTGACATTTAAATCTGTATAAATTAAAACAATTTATGCATTTGTAATATCCATCTTATCACGTCGAAGCTCTAAATTAAAAAAAAAAATTTCATTTATTTATGTATTATAAAAAAAAATATTAACAGACAACTAGCCTTATTGACTGTGATTTCTTCTTCTTTATTATTGATTGGATTGCCCTTTCGTGATCATTATTACCATTATAACTGGAACCGATGTTGCAAAGTACTAGAGAAATGTGATTTATTCGCAATTGTGTTATACAAATAAACTTACAATCTGGAACTAAAGGTGTGACAGTATTCATATCATCGTTGCCTTAACTACAATCGGAAGCATCAGCATCCTAATTAAAAAATAAATGTTCACTTATTAATGTGCACTTGGTTGCCTATTAGCACACCCGTTAGATTCCCTAAGTAGGACAAGTACCTACCTGTTTAAAATAACGAAGCTGTAGATTGATTGTTTTTTATGTATTGAATTATCATTGAATTATAATCTGAGAAGTACCTACATTCTACATCAGTACGGTTCCCAACCTCATCAGGTCGAAATTCAAATTGAGGTTGTAGTAGTGGTTTTTATAGTAGATCACGAGTATTATAGTATCATGAACATTAATCATACATTAATACTATTATTTTAGTATGATATTTATATGAATAGATAATAAAAATCTTTCTGGAATAATAAAATGAGCAAAACATCGAGAAAGAAAATCGTTATAAATATGTGGTACTCTTACAATGTCATTTCAATTTGTATTGTTATATTTTTATGATTTAAAAATATTATCATTGAGTATTAATAAATGGAAATTATGTTTGCAATTATTTCAATATATTTTAATGGTCGTGAAAAGTTGAATATAAAGATGTAAGATCATGCTCATAATAGGCTGGGAACCACTGTAAAGTCTATGCCATAATCTCGGTTGTAAAATGTTGATACATTTAAATTGTTACAACCGATTAATTTATATCAGTATTTAAATGAATATAGTATTACCCATATATTTTATTTTTGCCGTAACGTACTAATCAAGAGCAAAACATAAAAGTGATTTATTTTGAATCTGAGAGAGCATGAAGTGTTTTTCAGTACTTAGGTATTAAAATAAAAACACAAAACGTATACTACAGAGTCATCTAGCGGCCATCTGAAATGTGTGGATCTCTGAGCGAGTTTATTTAGTTGAAAACGACGACGGTAGATAATGCTGCCGGTAACATTTTGGTCAGTGGACCTTTTGCACAAAATATACTCGATGTCGAGTGGATGCCACTCTGCTGTACATGAGGTATCCAGAAGATAGCTGTGTAATGGATGGCAAATTTGAGTTTACTGATATAATACCATTGTATACGAAAAACAATTCTAAGCGGTGATACTAGGTCAGTCTAGAATATTTTATATTGTTATTACTTATTATTTATACGGTAACTGGTAAGTTGAATTAGTATTATTCTTAAATTATCAGTGATGTTGAAAAAATATACTTATGTAAAATCGGGCTGTTTTGGAACCAAATTACAACAAAATTACTAAAATTCGTTATTCTTTGCATGTAATTTCGTATACATTTGAACTGAAAATAATTACCAAGTGTTAGAGCTGTGTTCATGTTTATTTTTAGATTGTTTGGTTACAGAATAAATTACGTATGTGGAAACTTGTTGTAAGTTTTCAATCCTCAGATATAAAAGTTGAACATTTAATACATTTTTAACTACCAAATCATTTTTCAATTTTCAATTTGACAAATAGGTATTATCAATATTTGAACTTAAGATACTTTAAAAAAAAATCATACCAATGTATTTTTAATATTTTCCAACTGCTATTATAAAAATATATCAAGAATCTAGCTTTTATTCAATTTTCATGCTTTTTGACCCAACCAATACAATTTTATTGGCATTTATAGAAACAAAAAATAAAATTGAAAATATCCGTTAACAGGTTAAAATACTTCAAAATATTTTGAAAATTGTATGAAGTATATGAATTGGTGAAATAAACATATGGTATAAATTTCAAGTGTCTACATTAATTTGTTTTTTAATTACAACAAAATAAGAAAATCGTAACACATGAGAAATCGAGTGGATATCCAATGTTATAAAAACTTCAAAAGCTCATAAAAAATTTAATTTGACTTTTTGGTAGGAAATTTTTTTGGTTGAAGGTAGACAAACTTATAAGAAATCTTGTATTACATTTTTAAATTTCAGGTATACAAAGAAAATTTTTTATGATTTTCTAACTCAAAATAATTTGTTAATTTTCGTGATTTTTACGATTTTTGTTAAAATTCTAAATTCAAACGCCCATAAAAATTGTTGTGGATTCACGCTAATTTTTTTTTTAATTTTCATTAAAAAAAAACTTACGAGAACCTTGTATTACATTTACAAGTTTTTTAACAGAACAAAAAGTTTTGTATCGACAATAGTTTTAAAAAAAAAACAAATAATAATCAAAAACTGCATATGCCTATACATAGGTTCAACACATGTCAAAATATTTTGAAAATTGTATGGTGTTTAAAAAAATGCTAACACAAACAATCAGTGTAAATTTCATGTATCTACTGTCATTTTTTTTAGAGTTACACTAAAAAACAAAAAATCGATTTTTTTCAAAAACTAGTTTTGCTTAAAAATTCCCGTTTTTCCTTAGTTTTTTTTTTCATTTTTCCTGTCACTTTTAAAAGCTATCAATAATTTTAGATTTTGACCTCCCCAATGTACCAACTACACTTGTCTACCAGAAAACTTCCTGTTGAAGAAAATCGAAGGACTTTTATTGCAATAAACCGTGACGACAGACACAAAAAAAAAATTTTTTTTTAACACATTGTAAAATCAATACATTCATCGCTTTGCCCAGAATCTAAAATAATTTAATTAATTAACTTTTATTGTAATTTAAATCTATTGCTGGTGTAAGCCTTTGAATAGTAAGAATTAAAAATGTAATATATAATAGGTATTTATATTTATTAAAAATAAATATACTCAATACCCGAATTAATAATATAGACACAGGCACCTATAAAATATAATTATTAGTTTTAAATTCACAATACACACTCGTCACTCGAAACAAGTTAAAACGGTAACCTAATAATTTTGACAAAACGAATACAGTTTTATTGATATTAATCATGGAAAAAAACTTATAAATTGAAAATTTAAATGTCTGTAAATAGCATAAAATGAGTCAAATTTTAATTTTTATCGTGTATAGCAAATAATCATTTGATGTAAATTTCAAGTATCTACTGTTATTCATTTTTGAACCACAAAAAAATTAGAAAATAATCATAAAAATCGTGACTTCAAACTCTCATACATATATAATTTACTTTCTAATAGACATTTTTTTTGTTAAAGAAAGACTTACTTATGAGGAATCATATATTACATTTTCAAATATTATATATATAAAAAGAAAAATTTGCATAAATATCTAAACCAAAACAATTTGAGGATTTTAATGATTTTTACGAGTTTTGTCAAGATTCTAACATCAGGCTCTCATTAAAAATTATTGTGGATTTTCGCTCAATTTTTTTCCACTAACAACCTGCTATGAGGAACTTTGTATTCAGTTTTCAAGTTTTTAATGAGCTACAATTTTTCTTGACATTAATTTTACATACAATTATATAATAAAATACCTAAGTCAAAATATTTTGAAAATTGTATGAATATTTATTATTTAGTGAAAAATACACTTGGGTTAACATAATACAGTGATTTTTTTTAAAGTTAGGTATATCAAAAACCAAAATTTTTTGTCAAATACGGAATTTTTCCCGGTCCTTCTGAAAATACTGGGAAATTTAACCTTGTAATTTTTACCTCCCGAGTGCACCAACTAGACTTTCCCACCAGAAAATAAATACAAATGACACAAAATCTTGCTAGAATAACAATAAAACAATAATAATAATAAGGCAGCTATAAAAAAACAACAGCTGGATATCGAATTACGCAGTAGGATCAATAAGTTCCCGGAATTTCATTTTATTTTTTTGCATACACAATTTAAATTTAAATATACTTAATATCGTCCTTCAGCTTAGACACACTATTACTCCAATTAGACCACTACATATATGTATATTGTAGTCAAATTAAATATTACTCTTGCAACTACAACTATTTGGTACTTGCAACCAAGTCCGGATTAAGGGGGAGGGGCATGGCCCCTGGGCCTAAGTAGTTGTAGCTTTTTTAGAGGCCTCAGATTCGTCTGTTAATTTTTTTCATTATAGGCTATGCATTGCATAAATCACCTAAAAAATCGATGATAAATCTGCTGTTGACATTATTTTCAATTACATATGTCAAATAAACCTCTTATAATGATTCATAATAATAATATACAGTTTCGACTACTAAAGTGTATAATGTGTATAAAACATACCCACATATTGCTACACATATTTTCAGTAATCGCTTACTGTCGGCCGTCGCCCATCAATCGAACCGGCAAAAGCTATTTTTGTACACCAGTACACAACAACACAACACGTCAACAACAAATTTGTCGCCCTCTGTTATCGTTATTCATTTTTACTCTCGTTAAATGATTAATGTTTAATGGTTTAATGCGTTAATTTTTGGGTCTTTCAATCTTTCTTCAAGAAAAACAACAAATTGAAGTAAATAAGTATAGAGGATTAATGAGTACAGGGCCTCATTATGATGTTGGCCCCAGGGCTTCAAAATGTTTTAATCCGGGCTTGCTTGCAATTTTTTTAAAAAATTTTTTATTTAGTTAAAGTAATCTACATTCTATACATGTTCTTAGTATAATAAGTAGGTTTGATAGGTGATAATTAAGAATGATATGATTAATACGATTAGGGAAGATACCCAGTGGTAACACCCTATTCTTGCAACTAAATGTGAGGCTATGCCACATGCAACTACATTTTACAGCTATAGAACACGTCATAACATTTTAGTTAAGCTAACCAACTATTTTTTCCGTTTACGGCTTTGTAACTGCTGGAAACATCTTTGATATCCCTCTATTGGAGTGGCCCTGCGATTCGCTATCGCGTTAACTTTAATGTCTTCAATCGTCGCAAAACCTTTATCTTTAAGTCCAAGTCTCAAGTTTGGAAACAGCCAAAAGTCACCTGGAGCAATATCTGGTGAATACAGGGGTTATGGAATTGTAGACATTTTTTTATCCGCTACAAATTGCCGAATGGCAAAAGACGAAAACGAACAAATTTCGCACAGCAAACGAGCCGCATTCCTAAATCATCTTTCAAAAAGTTTTGAAATACATCATATACTATATTCCTAATACATTTTCCAAATCTTGAATGCGTAAACAACGATCTGATCGAACCAAATTTTTAACTTTTCGATTGTTTCATCATTTTTTGAAGTTGACGGCCGGTCACTCCGCTCTTCGTCTTCAAATGACTCTTGATCATTTTTGAACCGTTTAAACGAATCATAAATTGCTGTTTTCTTTAATGCTTCATCTCCATAAACTGTTTTCAAACATTCAAGCATTTCTGTAGCAGTTTTTCCAAGTTTCAAACAAAATTGTATTTGACCTTTTTTATTACACTCATTATGGTTATGCACCACCGTTCCCAAGATTGTTAAACAATTTTAATATCGGTATATCTAATATCTAAATAAGAGTCTAGGAAATAGGAATTATAAGAATAATATTTAAATTCTTGATTTTTATGATTGAAATGTTTGTATTTATAAATATATATTATGTACAGTGTACAGGTACCTACTAATCGGGAATAATATATATAAATTCAAAATAAAATGTAAGTAGGTATAACTATTTTTGAATTATTTTTTGTTTATTCATTTTGAATTGTCTTAAAAAATTATAACTGTCAAATTAATACACTTAAGTATTAAAAACAAGGTATATTGTAATATTTTTAAAACATAGTGTTTAATTAAACGTGTATTATAATTTACATATAAAATAGGATTATAAAATAACTTACATATAAAATATAAGATTATAAAATATATAAATAATAAATTATTTATTGTGTAAAAATAAAAATTGGCTATAAATCGAACACATACTAAAAAAAATTAAACCTAGGAAAACGTCAAAAAGAAATAATAAAAAGTATTAAAAACGTTTACAGGGATGACTACTATAATAAATGTTTTAGGGAGCACTATATTATGAAATAATAAAAATAATAAAAGAGACAAAAATAATAATCATGTCCCCTTGTGCGTTCGATTGATATAATATTTCCTTTGTTCGGCAGACCAGAAAACACACTCGACATAGTACTAATAATTCACTACGACCTATCAAAGAAATCGAATTGATGAATTGATATGTTTATATTTGCTCGTATTTTTAGTTTTATTTATTGCTTTCCTATTCGTACGCACACACGCACAATCATAAATACTTACATGAATAATAATATAACATAATATTATATATTATGATCACTAGTTCGTAATATATTGGACACGTCCTTGAGCCGTCATCCTTTCTAAATCCTTGTCACAGCAGGATATGAATTTTTTTTGCATAATATTTGTGTTGGATTTGCTGTTTAAATTTTTGTTCATTGGTTTATACCTACATACATTATTCACGTGACAAAGAAAGTTACTTATTTGTCTTCACTAGGTAATAATAAGTACATTTCAATGCGGAATTGAGTTCCTAACCGAGCTATTAGAAGAATATATGTAGGTAACGTTTTAAATATTTCGTGTTTACAAAATAATTAAAAATTAAAAATTACTGATCATACCAATCGGCCATTACAGTGCTGTTGGTTTTATATATTATACACAATAGTTGAATAATATACTACGGCATCTAGGTACAACAGCATTTGTCAATGACAATATTATTTTCGAAATACCTAGAAAACAATACCTTGTTACTTTGTTGATTAGTCACAAACTCATAACTAATACCTAGTTATACTCATCTAGGCTGTTCTAGGGTATCTAACAAATTATTATTTTTAAACCTATGGACTTTTAACACTATGTTAGGCACCTATTTACTTATTTTTTTAATCTAAGTCTATTAATATTATCGTTAATTTTTCTATAACATACAATTAATCATAATTTTGGGGTGAAAATCAAAAAAGTACTATTGCCAAAATTGACGAAATCGAGTTAGGTCAGGTTAGGTTAGTTAGGTTATTCATAAGAAAAAACTTCCATAAAATGATTGGCGTCGTCAGAATAGAATAAAACGTACTATTTCCTGGTCAAATCTACTATTCAAAATGACAGGTTAATCCTAAACGAACCTTTTCCATACATAAAAACGATAGGTATTTAGATAATCAAAAAGTCCTTTTTCTAGCGTTACTCTAAAATGTACTATTGCTCATATTAAAAGAATATGCACCGATCATTACATTACATTGATCATACCAAAACGAACTATTTCCTTAAATTATTCCAAAAAGTACCATTACCCGTGTTGTAGCCTGTAGGTGTAGGGAATTAAAATAATTAAGTCAAAATATACTGAAATTTAATTATTATATTTTGAATGAAATAACTAATCTCCAAAATGATTTGTCCATTTTATAAGTGGTTTGTTTTTATTAGCATTGTTGATATACATAAAATCGCTTTCCCAAAAATCAGGATTTTGACAATAATACGTCGTACCCTTCAATTGAGTATTCGATGTTTTTATAGCTTATAAAATATGTGTATGCAGTGTTATGGTTTTTCTTTTCTTTAAATAACATATTTTCGTTTGTCAGTGAATTTAGAATGACTTTGAATGTTTGTAATGTGTTTGCCGAATTGTTGATTTTTAAATTTCAGAAATAAGTACAAATGTATCATGTATTATATTATTGTATGTTTTAACTGAAAATACAATAAAAATTAGGCTTATAATTGCATTATTTTTTTTAGGCATTATAAATGCTGTTGACATTTTACTGTTGGTAGTGTCGTTTTGCAGTTTGACAGCGCTCATCACCAGTACTTCAACAAATCCAAATTGTCACAAATCACAATCATCTTCATCAATGAATTTCATTGCTTGGTTCTCCAATTGTTAGAAAATATCATGTATGTCCTGTCTGTAAATTAAAAACTATGTATTAATATTATGAATTAGTTATTAAGTGGAATACGTTACCACATACGGGCTTAAATATATATCAAATGCCAAATTATTTTCTATATTATCCAATTCGTTGCATATACTTAGGGAATTGAACGTCAAGATTTGTTTATAAATAAAATACGCGTTGTTACATCTTACATTAAGTAGATGTGTGTTTCAAGATATATATGTACAACTTGTAAATGAAATTGGTGTCACCACAGATGAGGTCTGGACATTTGCGGTCGGCACCTTTTTCGTGCTATTTGCGGTCAATTTATTTCTATTTACCTGACTATAAAATTTGGATGCCATATATAATACATATAAATGTATTGACCGCCCATGTTCCTGAACCAATTAAATTATACACACAGCAATCAATATAGTTACTAATGGTATTATGCATCAATGATCCTATTTCTTAATGTTTTTTTCTGTAAAATATTTTATATAAATTAAACAAATTAATGTATTTTATGTATATATGTATACTGTTATTTAATATTAATATTTACTAGGGAAAAAAAGTTTCAATATAACACATATTATAGAACATATTATTGTTTTAATTTGATTGTGAATATATATAAAGACGTTCTTGATACCAATTAAGATATTATAATAATTATATACGTAGGCACTGTATATACTATTATGTCCTATAATTTTTTTGTCATGATATCCAATTTAAAAGACGCATACAATATTTATTATCAATATTCATAGGTAGGTACAATGAAGTTCATATTCGAAAATTTTATTTTTTTACTTTTTTTGTTTAAATATTTATACTGATCTACTTAATAACATTTCAGTAATTTTATTTTCGTCTGAGTTAAAAATGGAATTTTTTTATTCATAAATATTTTCATGTACCTAGTTTTTGTTGATGTAATATATATTGTTTTTTGCTTCTGCACGCGCCATTTAGGCGCTTTGCAGCTTGTACCAAAGTCGATTTCTACATCCTCAATACTCGCTCCATTTCTCAATTTTTTTAAGTCATCTTTTACTCGATCTCCATTTATCTATCATTTATTATTTCATTATAAAGGATTTTTTTTTTGTTTTTGAAAATGAATTGTTGGATTTTTAAAAATCTATGTTTTAACATTATTTAAACATTAATGTTAAAATGTCCATAAGCCATTAACTTTCTTTTAATCACATCTACATTCAGTATGTTTTGCCATTTTTAATGTTATAATAGCCTTTGCAACTGTTTTCAATATTGTCTGGGAAAAATATAAATTAATTATTAATATTTTGTTATTTGGAATAGAAATAGTACATTATTATTTATACTTAGATCACTAAAATTTACAACTTGGTTAGCGGTGACAATTGGCTTTGTAATAGCCTTAGATTTTTTTTGCAATGATTATTTATGTTACTTAAAATCTCCGTAGTTTTATAAGCAAAAATGATACAATTCAAATAAGTATACTAGTTTGGAACTAAACCAACTGAAAAAAGGTGGTAAAATGGTCGTTTTTGGGAATGGAATTTTAGAAAAAAAAATAATTTATAGGTATATATATGAGTTATTCATTTCTCATAACTCAATAAATAATGGGCTGAGACACTGCTGTGACGCTTAATGCCTAGTTTTGATAAATTAATGCATGAGGTGTCGAAAAACAATAAGTAATGATAAACAGAATTAATTTTATCACAGTTGCGAGGTTGTACAGGGACATTGGTTTTTTTTACGAAGTTTACAAAGTTATAATAGGTATAACATATTGTTGCCGCATGATGCCAAAATATGTGACTGCACGGTAATGATCTTCTCATCGCAAACCATCTGAAATATTATCCTTATAAATACATTTATAGGATCGCAAACTACATATTATGCTTTCTAGGGATATTATTTGCAAAGTTGTAGGGTCAATATTTTTATTTTTTTTAAGGGCATGATGCTTCAATTACTGAATACGTAAAAAACGATCAGCTAAAAATTTGAATCTCAAACTAACGAGTTCAATAAAAATGAAATTTTAGTTTGCATATTTTCGTCTATTTAGTGGTATTTTCTTAAATATGTATGTTTTAAAATAAACTTGCATTTTACTGCATTATTATTTGGTTTTATTTTTTTTTTCAATAATATTTTATGAAAATGTCGGACTTTGAGTATATTTCAAAATATATTTGTTGAGAAATAGGTACCTATGTGTCTTTGTCACTAATATAAAATAAAAACCTACTTAAAATTAGGCCGAACTTAAATATTACGTATGTTAGTTAATATGTTTATTATTGTATTTGATAATACTTCGGGTTAAATTTAATTAAAACCTTAATCGTTATCTTCTCAATTACGCAACCAGATCCTTAGAACTAAGGGCCAGTTGTACAGTCCGTGATTAAAGTTAATCACAGTTTAACCGGCCGAATTTGGCCGGTTAAATGTCTGTTATCAGCTGATTAAGCGTAATCGGAGTTTAATCACAGAACAAACAGAAGGGAATCTTAAGGCTCATCGAAAAACTGTCCGACATTTCTGAATTTTAAACGTGCTGCCACATACCAAGAAATTCCCTTTTTTTTAAGTTTTCTGTGGTTTGTGGCTACGCTGTTAGTCGGCAATTCCACTCATAACAACAACAACACATGTCCAACCATAGAGAACATAGATTATAAATCGATTTGATTCACGATTATAGATAGTACTATCTATAATCGTGGTTTGGTTATTTGAATATAATAATATATTAAAAATTTGAACGAACAGTGTTGCACGATATAAAGAAAAAGAGGGAAATTCCCGGTACGTGGCAGCACGTTTAAAATCTAGAAATGTCGGACGTAGTTTTATCATCTCCCATAAGAGCCCATGTTAAATGAAATAAGATTCCGTTCTGTTTGTTCTGTGGTTTAATCGCAGACTGTACAACTGGCCCTAATATGTTTACATAGAAGCATTCAGTAATTCCAAGTATTCATGATATGATTTAATGTATTATTTTATATTTTCGCTCATCAGAAATTGTGGTGTTGCCGTATAGGATACCACGTTACCAGAACATTCTAAGCTCTAAGAGTCCGAGTACAAGGTTCAAATAATCTATTATCTATGGTATAAATACAATAAATTTCATATTAATAAAATTGTGCGTCTTTTCCTCCTTCTTTTAATTATTATCTCTACAAAAACCCTAATAAACCTTACGTAAAAAAATAAATGTATACTTAGTGCATTATTTTAGTGTTTTTATATTTGCATGCATATTTTGATAGTTTTTAATGTATGTACTTCCGGGCCCTATTATATCTTAAAAATCATATCGTGGTGTAATATAAATTATATCATATTATCACCTATGATAGGGGTCTAGGACACTTCGCCGCCACCGTTTCGTCGTTAAATATACCGCCACAACTCGTACCAGATTATACCAGAGATCCAGCAGTGACACCACCAATACGAAATAATTTACAGTGATGCCTTTTAGCGGCACTCGTCGCTATGCTCCTCGGAGCCGTCGCTCCGCTCCGCCAATCGAAAATATCCCTCGACTTGCTATGCAACACCACCTAAAGTTGGTCACAGTGTAACGGCTGTTATACCATTGTACAACCACCCTTATCATTCAAAAGCTTATCACTACCGAAACGGTGGCGGCGAATCGGTCGGCGGCGAAATGTCCAGGTCCGTATGATAGGACTGATAGGTTTAAGAGACAAATCATAATATATTCAGGAATACCTTTAATTCTTGTTCCATGATCGTAATAATGATAACTCATGAGGAATTTAAAAAAAAACACTTAAAATGTCTCATAGTATTATTCTCGCTGTCCGAGAAGCCGCACGAAAATCGTTCCCGCTTCATCATTGGTCTTCTACGTGTTGACGTCGTCCGCCAGCGAATTACAGTTGTTTTTTCGCTACACACCTGTAGGTACTTATTATTATTTGGTATTGATTAAGAGGACGCTACATCTGCACGTGTTATCTCCGTCTTACAAATGTAAAGCGTAGTAAAAACGGTTTACTGCGGTAAAGAACGGAGAAGACTTAGAATAACTAAAAAAAACCCTATTTTCCCCAATAGAAGACAATTTTAATTATGTTAATTTTTTTAGTAAGACCAATACATCAAAAGTTATTTAAGTTTGGAAAACTTCAAAATATTAGACTTTTAAAAGTATTATAACTGTTATCATATTAATGACATCAAACAAATCAAATCGCTACGACACAGAAAGTATTATCTTCTATGTGGTGTAAGCTTTTGGTGTTTCTACTAGGACTACAGACTGAATGCTTCGGTATTCAAAATGCCCTGAGGATTTTTACTTCAACTTTTAAATTATTTGAGTTTGAATAAAAAAAAAATTGCATTTATTGTTTGTCACAGTTTTAAACAAAATGTGTTCTATACCACATAATGCGATTTAAATTAATATAAACCTGTGTACATTGTACATTGTACCTACTCTATAATATAATTTGTAGATAATACTGCATGTTGTATTCTACGATACAAGACATTATTTTAGAATCATTATGTGGGTAGGTACTAAGATACTTTGTAATTTGCACAATATCTTACATTATACTTTGGACTCATCGTACATATTATCAGATTTAATAGTCTCTCAATTCAGATAGTCATTTGTTATTTTTCAATAACATTCAGTTGACATATAACAGCCTATGTCATATCTATAGTTTTCACAGTTTAGTTTAATATTTGTAATGGTTTTTTCAATAGTAAAATTATTTAGTTTTCCTATAATTGGTTGTAAAATTGTTCCTGTTAATAATATTGTTATTATTAAACAACTAACTATAACATTGAATTGAGAAATAACCGCAAGAAATAGATACAAAATTATACATCACATGAAGATTGTAAAAATCAAAATTATTCGAATTTCGAGTTAACCAGAATGGTTTTTTCAAGTTGTAGTTCATTCATGTGTTTTGAAAACAGAATCAATCGGATTATATGGGTTTGATTTTTAAGGGTTGTATGGATTTCGGTTAATTTTGATGTAAAGTCCTGCTATAAAGCATATAAAGCTTGGTTCAGGGTACTAAAGTTTAAATTAATATTTTTGTTTCTATTTACAAACATTATATTGTAATTATTAGTAATTGACAAAAGAAAATGACTGTAGAGTTAAAATTAGGTATTTTGTGATTGAACTGATTTAATTTCTTAAAAATGTATATACATGTATAGTGTTCAACTTAATTAGAACTAATTAACTGAATTTACATAGGCATATAAAGCAATATCCTATACAGATTAAAATACAAATTATTAATAAGTAATTTATTAAAATGATCCAAGAATAATTATGACTTAAAGAACAAAATAAAAAAATGCTCATGTTACATACAAAAATGAAATTTGCATTTCATAATGTAAATAGTTATAAGCATAAATATTAATTTTAAAAACGTCACACGCATATATAACCTAAATAAGAGTTTTCAATTAACCCTTTTTGAAAACTTGAACCACTTGAAAGTTTTCTGTGACTGTGTACAGAGTATAAAAACGTTTTTCAATCTTTAAAACGTTAAAAATAAAATAATGGCTCTTTTAAAAGGTTTTTTATAGCCTTATTTATTATTATAATTGATTCCGTTTTCATTTCACACATATTTTTTTATATAATATATGAGAGAATTTTTAAATTCAATTATTATTAAAATACTAAATAATTCTATTAACTCTTGTCTCTTAATCAAATTATTATAAGACTTAAATTATAAAATTGTTTAATGAATAATAATTTTCTCAGTGAATTATCATTAGAGCTTATTTACACGAGACAATAAAATATATGAAATTATATAGTGGACGATAAAATATTCAACGTGTACGTAAGTCGTAAATCGTTCGTCTCTCTATATAAAATTATAGTACATTATACACATGACGTATAGTATTATAAATGTATAAATACATTTCAGCGGTCAATACAGATTGCTACTGATTCAAAAACGGATATTATTCTGCCTCGCAAAACCACATGAAAGTATAAAAAAGTATAATATACTTGAAACAGTCGAAAGACGTATACGTTGCGCGTGTTTAATTAGAAAAAAAATCTCGTAAAGTTCGTAGCTAACACACTAAAAAAGAAAATCGTTATAATAACGTAGGAAAAAAACCAAAATAAATAGCAACGTTCCGGTCGTAAGAATACGGAATGATAAAAAAAAAAAGATGTTTAAAAAAGCGTATCGGCCTGTGCGTGGCGGCGGCGCGGCGGGCGCTCTGCGACGAAGACGCGCGTTCTACTAGGGCCGCCGCCGCCGCCGCCGAGTAGTCACTAAAAATAAAGTACATCACGCGACGTCACTGCCGCCGCTGCCCGTCCCGGAAATTGGGACATAGTTTTTCGCGCCCATCTACTGCACGTGGAGTTAATGTGCACATCATTTATGCATTAAATAGAATATAATGAACTAGAAAAACGCGTTATGAAGTATTTTTATTCAAGACATAATATTAAATCACAAAAGTTAATTATAATTTATTAATATTACTATTGAAGTCTAGACGTGGGCTACAGTAGTAGCGGATTCAGGGGGCCAGGGGTAATAGGGGAATCCTCGCTCTCCCAAACACTTCGGTGGAGTAATATGTTTACTGGATGTAAAAAATATTCATATTTTCATGAAGTTTCAATTTTTGAAATCAAGTTTCCCAGATTATTTGTTTAACTTAATCACTGTTCTGGTTATTTACATAACATTTCAATACCGATAATTATACCACCTTCTTCCGAAACCAATTGTAATACAATATTAATCTCCATAAATGTATACCTAGATAGTGGGAGGGAGGAGTAAGCCTATACGGTTATTCAGCTCAGATTTAAGTACTATTTGTGTCATAATAACACAATGTTATGTAAAAAGAAATGTGGAGCCCTAGATCCATTACTGCAACCTGCAGCATTACTTGCTTGACAGCGAATGCGAGGTATGATCATAATAACAACGCAAAGGCTCTCACGCACTGCGGCGGTAGCGGTAAAATGCATCTGGACACAATTAACAGCTACCACCCGGACAATGTCATTTTACCTCCAACACAGCAGTTTGTGTGAACGTTAAGAAACGATCCTGAACTCGGTGCCTTTTAGAGAAAAGGTCGGTTTTTCGGGGAATTTAAAAAAATGTTGCTGCACATCGCGTGGTATTATGACCGATGAGTTCGTTGCACCGTACTTACACACACTCTCACACACGGAGCAAAGTCGCCGCCGTTCGGTCTTTGGTGCGTACATACTTACGCGGCGGCAAAATCGTGTGTGCAACGTGTATGCACGTGTGTGTGTGTGTGTGTGTGTGTGTGCGCGCGCGCGCGCGCCCGCGTAGCAGCAGCAGCCAGCAGGTTTATTAATAGAACGGCGGCCGTCCGGTTGACGGAGACTGCTGCGACGGCGGTGGCGGCGGTGACTGTTGGAAGGAGAGTTTATTTTTGCGTCCGGTAGCAACCAGCCAGCCAACCAGCCGGCCGGCCCAGCAAGCCAGCCGCCTAGAGCAGTCGACGGCCCCGGCCCGGGACACGGCCGCCGCTGGATGCTGTCACACACACGCACGCACACACATACACATACACATACACATACAAACGCACACACACAAGCGCGCGCGGATCAGAAACCAGCAACGACGAGACGGCGCGCAACAGCATCGGCCCGAGCCAGCAGTCTGCCGGCAAACATCCGCGAGCGAGCGCGCGCGCACCACAAACCGCACGACGCATACGCGCGTCCTTTCCCGTACACGTTATACGCGCGCGAGCTAACGCGGTCTCGCGCGCGCGGGTCGGTTTTCTCCGCATTTTCTTCCGGTTTTCTCCGCCGAACTTCCGCACCGGTTTCGCCGTGGCGAAAAAAGCACGATCCCCTCGCCGTCGTTAAGTGCAGCGAATACCACCACATTGCAACTCAGCGTCGTCGTCGTTATGATTGCCACGTGACTGTGCACACGATTATCGCCGTTAACACTCTGAAAGCCTAAACACCATGGTAAGTATTTTCGACGACGATCGATGACACAATATTCTGTTAACTATAACTGTATTTGTGAAGTTGTGATTTTCGGCTCATAATAACTTTAGCATGTATAGGTAGTATGGTTATTAACGACCCTTGGTAACTAATAAAATAATATATATTTGTATATATGATAATGTTATTGTTATACAGCGTAATGTACCGTACGACGTAATTACCTCTATCCGCGGTGGTAAAAAGACTCGACGAAAGAAAAACCAAAGTGAAAACTGCTCGAGGGGTTGTAGAGGGGAGGGCGGTAGATTGCACCGTGTCTTCGTACGCGCTTACGGGTGGGGAGAGGCGTTCGCGTGAGGCGCACGTGCGCGCTCCCCAAAGGGGGGTAGTGGACGGGGGGGCGGGGGCCGGCGCACGCGTCACCGCACGCTCCTCCCCGACGACGGTGTCCGCCCATCGGTGGTCCGGCCGCGTGGTGCTCGGCCGCCGCGTGCGATGCTTTGCGTATCACACACCGCATCTGCTTCGTGCCGCCGTCGCAGCGAGACGTTCGCCGCCCGCACACATACCGTCGTCGTCATCGTCCGTGTGGTATATGCGCCGCCGAACCGCGAAACGCCGAATTTTATTATTTCGATTCGCTTTTTTTTCTCCGATGTCCGTTTGTTTACTCCGTCCAAACAATTATAATCGTGTAACAGTATATTTATTACAATCTTCGGGTGCAATGTAAGAAGATATGCCATCTGGTTTCGGTCCTATGCCTATACATATGGTAGTAATAGGTATATTGTAATATTTTGTTGTTGAACTGCACACGGAGGAACAATTTACTTTGAATTTTAAGAAAACGTAAATAAAACTTTTTATTTATTTAAATACATTATTGCGTTCTCGACATATCGCGATCATGTTCATACCGGACTCACTGCGCAACTACATGATAGAACCGGACGTGTCCAACTATCTGCAAGCACCTTCATCCAGTCAGGTGTGTGTTTGATATAATACATGTATTACCCTATTATTATTATGCTTTTGATATAAATGTAAATATTTTATACGAATTTATTATAATATTTGTGATGTATATGTACCAACTTACTACATCTATTACATATTTCGTTGTGGTCCAATTCAAATAGATCATACCTATTTATGTATAAAGTATTTGAATATACACTTATAAGTATTATTCTTTTTTCACTATAGTAGTTTAAAGTAATAATAATAATAATACCTTCATAGTACCTGAAAGCTCGAATTTCTATGCTCCGGTCTTCCGCGTCGATTCCTATAATTTGTTGCCCTAAATATTTGTTCGTCGAAATCGAACTACCGTACCGTATATATGTAAAGGGCGAGACAATATTTTTAACTGCATAGCACAACAATTGCGTATTGACATTGGCGCAGGTGTGCTTTTTGGCCGATGTCCCGTACGCATTTTGTTGTATAAGTATATATATATACGCTGATTGAACTTACCCGGGCTGTTAGCGAAATCGGTATTTTATCAAACGACAGTTGTTGATAGGTCGCACCGAAATAAAAATGTGTCATTAAAAATAATAAACATTTAATGGCGGTATACTCTTTAACTGTAGCTAGTGAGATCAACATCTGCTCTAACTTTTCTTTTCATAAAAATCACAGTTTCCTTAATTTCTCTATATAATATTTATAGTTATGCTTATGAAACCATTTAATTCGTTTATATTTATTATTCGTTGTGATTATTTAAATATTGAAAACAATCATGGTTCTATTCTTAATGACTTAATGCATATGTATATGTATTGGAACATTATGCAGTACTTTTTGTACATTTTGAATTAGGTTTAGGTTACATTAGGTAATATGCTATATGTGTAACCTATGAAAGTATAGAACACACCAACGACCTACCTATACTATCATAGTATTAATTATTAAAGAAACCCAAACGATACCTAAAAATAAAATAATAAATAAAAAAGTATAGTTAACAAAATACCCATTCACATTCTGAAGCAGGGAGAATATTTTGTTTTTGTTATATTATAGTAAATTGTAGATACCCATGACTAAAATAAATAAAAAAAATGTTATGTGAAAAAATACCAAAAATTGGTTTATTCATTATACTACACTCACGTACCTATCATGGACGTAACCAAGATTCCATTTTTTTTTTGGGGGGGGGGGTCTTTAAAAATGTTGATTGTTAAAGTAGTAGGGTTTTGCCCTTTTTAAAATACCTATATACTTCTACATCTTTTTAATATAAAATTATTTTTAAGCTACAACATCTGCTGTTAGTAAAATTGATTTTCGGCACAATTAGGATAACACCAGGCATAAGGTATATCGTATACCATACTTATGTTACTTTTGGTGGAAGTAATAGGTACTATAACGTGGCCCCTAATCTCAGTTGTGAAACACTGATACCACAGAGAAAAAAGCTAATGTCACTGAAACATAAAATATATAGTTTATATATTGGTACAATTAATACTTTTCACATGTACACATAGGTATATATTTTTGTATTTTTATTTATCTAATCTGTTAATTGTACCTATAGTTATTAATATGATCATCAAACTACTAAGACATTTATATGTATTATAAATATTAAAATATATAATCATTAGCTGGTGCCTGGTAATTAGTACCCATAGTTGTTTTTATTTTTCACCAGAAGTCTTTAGAATTGCTTTCCATAATTTGCTTTATATTTATGCATTAATATAATAGGACTTATATGACCGTAAGAGCCAAGTGGTATTCTTATACATTTAAAATCAATACCTCTGTTCAAAATTCTGTACCTATATGCAATATTATAAACTGCAGTGTTTTGAGCCTTGGCTTATTATATAACACTGTATAGCAATTGGTTGTTTACACAGTTTATACTTAAAACTTTTACCAACACGTCAGCATTTATTTCCCGGTAATGTTAAGAACTTATGTCTATTAATAAATTGTTATAATTCAAAAAAATCATATATAACTATTTATGTCCCTATTTGTTAGAGAAAGTATATTATTTTGAAACATATATTATTATGCCGGTTTGCCCACATAACCATATTATATTATGTTGTATACCTACGTATAGAATATAGATACTATGGGTTTAGTCGTTTAGATGTCTTAATAAGTAGGTATAGGTACCAGATTTTTGTTATTAAATAAACGATAGCTATATTTATGTCATTTAAATGTATTGATTAAAATATCTATCAAAAACGTTTACATTTCTACATTTTTACTAATATTATAATATTATACAGAGCCAATTTGTGAAACTCTTTATTATACACATAGGTTTTTAAATATTTAAGGTTTTTTTAACTTTCATTATATCAATGTATGAACTATAATGAATATAATAAATTATATGTTATTTTAGGCATAAAAAATTCACTATTCAATTAATTACCACCTATTTAGTATTCACTATATTATATAGATCCAAATAGATAGATACAACGATAATAGGTATTATTAGCTGATAATGCATATTATAAAGTATAGGTAAATGTATTATATAATAACTATTAAGGGAAAATAAATTTATAAATTTAACATTTTATGGTTTTGTTGGTTGTGATTGCTGTTTAAGACAGAATTAATTAATTTACTTTAAAAATATCTTGAGAAGGTAATACTTATAAGTGATAGTAGTCTTATAATTTGTTGATTTTAGAAATTATATTGATTATGCATCTAATATATAGCACATAGGTAGTTGGTACGCAATACACATAATATTAAGCGGATGAAAAAGTTCTGAACACCTTCAGTAGTTCTATCTGTTTAAATTAGTGTTATTAATTACATTAAACGTACAATATTTTTCGGTTGTAAAAATTATTGAATTAACTTCTTTTTTTGGAATTGAACCATTTTTTAAAACTATTAATAGAGTAACAAAAATATTGTATTAAAATGTAATTACATATAAACTTATGATGAATTTTAAATTCAAAATTGTTTTAATTATACATTTTAATTTGAAAAATAAATAGCTACAATATAATATTGTATATTATAAAGTGTGTGCGTACGTATGCGTGTGTTTGTATATTATTTACTTATATGTGCATTCAATTATCATTGTACACCGACAAGACATTATTAATAGAACCTCTTGGGGTCCTCGACAACGACAACGACAACGTCGCAGCGATTTCCCCGGTACAATTTATATATATGACACACACACGCACCACATACCTACTTTACTATAATATATTAATATGATAGTATACAGCTACTGTAATATAGTATTATAAGTAGTTGCTACTGATGCAGAGTATACATTTTAAATGTATCCTAATATTATATTCTTATCTCTTGCAGCATATCAGAGCGTGTTTTGTAATATGAAAATAATAATAACAATTTCGATAAAATGTTTATAATAGAGCTGTTTGAATTTTCCTTGGTGGGGGGTCCCTCCTCATCGGTAAAGGGGACGTCCAGTGGCGGAGCCTTTTCTCGCGCACGCCCGTTGAGCATATCAAAAGGACCACCCGCGTATACGATTCGTGTCCGGAAAAATAATTTTACCACCTCTGCGATTTTATTATGTATACCACCCCCAAGCTCTATCAGGTTACGTATGTACCCTGGCAGCATTATTATAACTATTATTACTGTAACCTGTTGTAAAGTTTAAATACTGAAATATGCTAAACAGTGAACGTGTGGTATAGTTATGGCATGATTTTATTGAATAATATATACTTTGATATACACCGGTAAGGTGTATGTAACTTTTTTATTTGTTTCTTTAACATAACGTTTGGTGGCGCGGTGTGATATACTTACTTCTGCATGCTGTAACCCATAATTGTTTTATATTTTGCCGTAGTTGGCACAAACTATAGGATGTGCTGTAGTTTATACATACATATAGTATATTATATATTATATTATGTAGGTATAAAACTATTCTAAAAACATTTTTACATTTGTGTTACGTTCTACGCAGACTATAAAAATGCATGCAGTTAAATCCTTTGTACGTATATATTAAGTAGGTTTATGGTCTGTCATAGTTATTTCGTTTGGCTTTCAAAGTCTATCATCATATATTTTTAAATCCAATGCATTTTTGTTTAGAAAATAGAAGACTTACTCAAATAACTTTTTTTTAAAAGTGCGTTACAATATAAATAAAATCAGACTAGAATTTATTTATAGTTTAATAGTTTTACTTATAGTTTATAATTTATATCCACTTAAATTATTAAAAACTGGACTTAACATTTAATATTGAAATGTTTTAATTCCTGAATACTCACATATTATAGATAAATAAATTATGTAATAATATAGAATATAGGTACCTACCAACTACCTAAACTTATTTAGCTATATCTAATTCTAAACTTGAATGCGGATATTAAACAATAATTTACGCTTCACTAAATTATATATTTTGAATTTATCTACTTATTACTATACACTTAGTTTATAAATTAACAATAATAAGATAAAAATTTACTTTTTGTAATAAATTAACTGAAGCATTTATTTCAAGTTAAACAATTTTAACGATATCTCACAATATACATATAGGCTTAAATATTAATATATCGGTTTATTGATGAATGATAACAGCAGAGGATTGGCGACTATAACAGTTATCAGAGAGAGATCTCTGATACTGATATCCATTGGCTATGTTTCAGATCTCCGTATAGTATTATTATTATTATTACCATCGGTGGTTTTGTTTATTATTTATTAAATAACACGAATGAGTCTTATAAATTGGTGGGTATACTGACAGATTAAACACACTTGTGAGATTGTAGTAAACATTTTAAATTTAAATAGCATTGATCTCTGTACTTAGATTATTTTAAGTATTATATTCACGTTTTGTTACAATATTACAATATATTTATTATACCTCTAAATAACGGACATCTCCACATAATTCTCGTATTTTGGGAGTACCTTAACTACAAACTTTCAGACGAAATCTTCTGAAATAGCTAACCCTTTCGAATAGTGACAAAAAAGGACAAAATAAAATGACAAAATCAGTGATCGTGAGTGTCCTGCAGTATTTAGAGGTTTGATTTAATATACATTATAGTATTATACATTGGCTCATCTTTTTAATCTATTACTCTAAAAGAGCTGCAGCAGTAATAGATAATATCAACAAATAATGTTTTATTGAATTATTATTATAATTTATGTGTGCCGATAGGAAGGTACAAATTAAACTAAATTGTACTATATTATTCCTTATTTTAAATACATAATAGTTCAGAATGTATAAGTAAATGTTTTTATAATAGGCAACTACTACTATATAAAAATCAACTTTTAACTTAAAATACTCAAGCAGAAATAGATACAGAAATTATAAAATAAAATATCCATTATAACTTATACAGCTGATTAATTAATGTTGAACTTGTTTCTGTAGGTGATAATGCATTTACTCATATAATATTCCTATAGGTACTATATCCATTAATAAGTTTTAATAAACTAAATTGCCTAAATTGAAAGATAATCGTAATCAGCGATTGATAACTGATAAACATACCCAAAACTGTTAAAAAAAACATTTTTTTTAAAACTTATTCTTGTATAATAAATGATATTAGATAGTTTATAATTGTGTACACAAAATCATTGGAAACATTGTTGAAAAAATCCCGTTCACAGCAGAACGCAGAACCAGCGCAGTGGCCGTTTGCCACTGGTGTTATACAGTACCTGTTCAACTTGCCGCCGATAAAACGGATACACCGGTCGGACTCGCCCGAGATCGTCCGTCATCGCCGTCACCCCGTTACCGCGTTACCGCGTCACCACGCGTCATTGTCACCGACGACGACGACAACGCCACCGCCGCCGCTTCGGTCGTAACCACAGCCGCCGTCGCGTAACCGCCTCCGGACGTTTATCGCACGCCCGACATGATTGGCCGACGGACGGACACGGGGGCGTGGCTTGGAACGTGATTGATTTTTTCTTTCTATTTTTCGCGTTCTCCTCGCTCCGTTGCACTCGCACACACGCATCACGTAGCCCGCTATCTCCGTCCTCGGCGATTCGCCTTTTCTCGCGTCTCTTTTCCTCTTATACATTTTTCTCTCATTATTATCGTCATATTATTATTTTCTTTATCATTATTATTATAACTATTTTTTCTCTTTCCACATGCACACACACATACAACATAATAATAATATAGTCTTGTCTGTCCGGCCAGTATGTGTGTGTGTGCGAGTGTGGTTATTATAACATTACATGTTTTATTATTATACCGCAGTAGTGCGTCGGGTATGTGGTAGGTAGGTATACCTAACTTCATATTATACGTTCCACAATATTCATGCCGGCAGCAGGCTGCTATATACAATAATATACGATTTGTATACTCGTCGAGGCGCGGGCGCGCGCACGCGTGTTTGGTGTTGATGTGTCGCGGGCGAGTTATTTTCGTACGGGTGCTCAAAACTCACCACCTATAGAATATAATACAGAAAATATTGCATTATTATATTGTCATTAGTCATTATATTTAACGTTGTCGCGTTCCTTCCTTACAGCATACTACCGTTTCGATATTACCCACTAAGTTATATTATGTTGTGTAGGTATTGTGTACGTTGAAAATATTGCAATCCGAATTTTCGTAATGTTAATTTTTTCTACGCGAAACGATTCGGTCGGTATTTTGAGATCCGTATGATTGCATACACAATATCAAAATTTAAAATATGTATCAGTGCGGTACTTATCCGCCTGCACTTGGATATCACCACCAATCGTCCAGTTGGCCATCGCAGTGTTACTCACCACACAAGGTAATGAACAATAATGATTTAATATAAAAAACAATTTTTAATGTTGACTTTTCCACATATTATGTACCTACCTACTTATACATTATTTTCATTTCTGTCCGAGATTCTGAGGTACACACTAATCTTATTGTAGGTACCCATCTTTATAATAATTGTTGTGTCGCCTCGCACGTAGATGTATCCCCCTATTAGTTATTATAAACATGTTTGATTTATTCAATAATCAATAGTTATGTATACATAAGTTCTGATGGATAACGTAATTCAAATTATATTTTTTAGATGTATCTCTACATGGCTATAAAATATATGTTTACAATATTATGCATGCCTCAAGGCATTCTCAAATGAGAATAGTGACAGTATTACAGGCATAATGAATTAATGTGACTATGTGAGTAACCAATATTTAACGAATTGAAAAACTGCCGCGTTCTTTATATCTATTATAAAAATGCATTATTACGTTATATTGTTTTTCACATAGTATATACTTTATATGTCCTTAAGAGAAATTAGACGGTTTTCTTCACAAAAAAAAAAAATTTACGTTATGTAGATACATGAGCACATATGTCATATTTTATAAAGTAGGTACTTAGATATCTTACGATTTTTAACTAATACGTACACATAATATTATACTAGGTTTATTAACCATTCGATAAAATAATGTTCAACGCTATAATATAAGTATACCTACATTTATAAATCTTAGCGACGATTTCTATGTTGTCATATAGTGTTCAATGTTCATATATTATATAATATAGTGTATCATATATAATATATAATGATTATAGTGCAGTTACTATATAGTACCTACTGTAGGATTGTAGGTATACTAGGACAACAGGATTATTTTGTCTAAACTTATTATGCCATAAGTGCTTTATGAAAAATATTAATTACATTTACTACACAAGATAAATCCTATAAAAAGTTTCATCCATTTCATAGTAATACATCACACTTCACCTTGTAATAAAGTGATAAAATATTAGAAAAATGTTTATAAAAATTTTAAAACCGTTAAAAGCAAAGATCTATCATAATATAAATGCCGAGATATCATATCTTGTTTACAGTAAGTAAATATATATATTTCTTAAATAATTTAGTCCCCAAATTAAGGTTTGCACACCAGCCCGCAATGTGTAGTTGGAACACTGATAGTTTTCTATACCTACTTGGTCATTCTTAATTATCGTTATTTATTATTGTTTTATAACGTCACACATGACTTTTATAGTTTATATTACATTTAGTTTAGATACTAAAGGTACCTAAATGCTATAGTATGATACTTAAGAAATATCATGTAATAATTTGATCAATCAATCCAAAACAACATTTTTGCCATATTATATTCTTTATAATATAATTTATATATATTTATCATTGTATATTTATTATATTATTATTATTTCCTACTATTTTATAAAAGGAATATGTGTATAGTAACATTAGTATAAATGTTAATTTCTCCAAAATAAAATCAATGCGCCTTAAAATAAGTATGGTTTGTGTTTTATTATATCAAACGTTTAATAAGTATTCCTGATTTATTTTGTAGATGCATTTTAATTCTAACTAAGTAATACATTAATACTTAAATATAATATTATGAAAATAATTATTACTTGGACATCGTATGTATTATTTGTTTATATTATTATATTTAAAATTAAAAATGTAATGGTAACACAGTAAACAGTTTTAAGGTTAATTCATAAAAAAAAAACAATACCTAAATATAATTAATATAGTCTGGTAATGAATACAAACTATAATATATTATAAATACGTATGAATATATGATACTATTATTTAATAATAATTAATAGATAAATATAGCCAGATACCTATATCTAAGAATTAAATACAATATATAAATATTTAATATTTATAATTTATAAATTCCCGCATGCGAACGAATTCTTTGACGTTTTCAAGATTGGCATGTTATCTGTTAATAACCATTTAGTGTTTCCTTTTTTCATTCACGATAATCGTGTGAATTATAATTAGGTACGTTATTACAGATGGCAGGAAGCTTATGAGTCATGAGAATAATGAAGTTAGAGAATATTTTAATAATCGCCTATGTTCAATGTGCATTCAGTTCATTGTGTTCTATACTATAATCGTGTCCGACCATATTTGTAAAATACAATTACTCCTATATCTTGTTTGATTAAAATATTATCATTCAACAAATATCATAATATATACATAAAGGAACCTTTTTATTTAAAAGATAACTCAACAAATATGTAATATCAAAAAATTAAAGAAATATAATGAATAACTTTAATTTATTTTATAATTATGGACTTTGTAATCAATTAAAATAAAAATGCACATTTATCTACTCGATATCAGTATTTGTTTTTCTAAAATCGATTAAGTACAACATTTTTATAAATGATTAAAAACCTCTTAAAATAACTCAACAAATATGTACTTATTATCAAAAGATTAAAGAAATATAATGCATAACTTTAATTTATTTTATAATTATGGACTTTGTAATCAATTAAAATAAAAATGCGCATTTATCTACTCGATATCAGTATTTGTTTTTCTAAAATCGATTAAGTACAACATTTTTATAAATGATTAAAAACCATCAAACAATAATGCAATATTTTATTTTTTGAATGCGCTTGACATAATATAATACTATATTATTTTATATAAATGTATAATACTTTTTATGGGATTACAATGTACTAAATATGTGTTGACTTGGGTTGTAAAAAAACTTAACTTTATCGTTATGTACTTATGTAATTTTCGTCGACAATGTAGACATAACATATTTTCACATGGTACTATGCTAACAAAAATTCGGGTTTTTGGCAAAAGCTTTAAATGAACCATAGACAGCAGACCATGATTTTGGCATAAAAATTGTATAGGTTAAGGTTAAGGTCGAAAAATCGGGTTTAAGTAGGAAAATAAATTTCACTTTGAGTTTCTTTTCATTTGTGGACGATGCAGTTTTGTTTTATTCAGTGGGAGCCCAATATACCTCTCGTATACAGCTGTAATATATAACATGCAGGAAGTTAAAAAATATCCGGTTCAGCCACGTGTTTCTCTCGTAAATCGAGTCACACATCGCGTTTTCAATGGACTTGTGTGTATCAGACCCTCCACGATATGACCTTGACCCGGAATAGTGGGTTTGCAAAGTACTATATGTATGGAGTTGATTGGAACGGTTTCAAAAACGGAAAAAAGGGGTCGGATAATACCTACTGCACGGCTAAGCGCGTTTGAAATGCATAGTGGTCGAAAACTAGGGCGGGCGGTGGTCTCACATATTGACATATATGACATGTAATGAAACTAAGCTATATCAGTCTACACCATAGACCGCATATCACGTTATAATTTTGAAAATAAACCATTTGCATTGTGTATTGTTTTTTAAGACAAAATGTTTTAAGTGCTTTTAATAATATTGTAGTTACGGTTTTTTTATATTTAAACAAGTTTCAATGTATGATGGTTAAAACCGTTAAAAGCTTAATACCTTGGTATAAAAAAGATATTTATGTTGTATGTTAATTGTTTATATAAGTCAAGTAATGCATTATGCACCTAATGTAATTGTATGACACTATGACCGCTGTCTTAAAAGTCTGTTAGAATTGTTTTATAATGCAATAATTTATAAATCCATTTCAACTTATAATTTCAATCATACGAGTTTATATACATTTACAATAGGCTTTTTGTTTTAGTCTCTGACATTTTTATGGCATATAAATATAATTAGGTTATACTTATACACTATATACAGCCTATATATGTGTATACATTACGCATATTGCGCATATATATTTCTAACTGTCATTTATACAGATTAATGTTATATTTTGTAAACGCATTAAAGATTTATTATCAAACTATATATGAGAATGTTTTCTTAGACTAAAATAATTTTACAGATATGATAGGCAGGTATCATGCATTAATTTAATGTTGAGATTTTTGTTAATTTTGTATAATCTCTACTCATCTAATGTTCTAACGTAACGTATATTCTAACCTAACATCTTTGTTTAATAAACTCAAACTTATTGTGATTCTATTTTTAATGTAATAACTCACATACACGATTGTAAGGCCATCGTGCGTCTTAAGATGATTAGATTTATCTTTATTTCTCACGAGTGTAAAAAAATGTGCAAAATATTTGAACAAACATCTGTTATATATTAATTAAGCTGTATATAACAGGAATGTTTTGAATAATAAAAACCAGTTTAATGATCAGAAAACAAATAAATATACATTTTGAAACTTTTTGTTGTAAGTTTTTCAATTAATTGATCATAATTTTAAGAATAACAAAATACAATTAAAAATGTTTTTGCTTACTTTGTAGATATTTAATCATTAGCAATTTCATATAAACCTAATATAATATAACTTAGTTATATAATACTGGTAACCCACGTATTGTGTTCACAGTAAGTAATTTCTATAATGTCTTTCCTACTCTGTTTGTTTTGTACATATATAGGTATCTAACTGCATTAATCATAATACAAATTTGGTTAAGTTTATATTTTGTTAGATTTTAATAGGCTTATATATATTAAGTATACAAATTTTACTTTTAAAGTTTATAATGACGAGATTATTTTACTAAAAATAGAGTTACTATTTACTGATTATATTTCGTATGGATTTACTTGACATTTAAATTAATTATTGATATTTAAGCACAAAGATTAATGTTATTATTTAAAAAATCCGGTTAGCTAGTTTAACGAACAGTATCTTATCTTTACATTTTGAAGACTGTGATTGTTATGTATATTTGTTGAAGACTTACATGTGCTATTCATAAATTGAATTTATTAAAAGAAAAAAACCGAGTAGGTTGATGATGAAAATAAACGTGTTCCAGTAAATTAAATTGCCACCTACAAGAATTGTGTACATGAGCAATACGGAAAAATTAATTTATATTAGGTATCATTGTGCGTAATAATATTCGATGGTTATAAATTTATAATAATGGAATACGCCTGGACAATAGAATTGCATTTTGTGGTCGTCATTGATATACATGACCAGGCGCACAATATTCTGCGATTCTGGCAGTTCGTGGGCGAATTTATAATCATATTATAATATTTTTTCTCCTATATTTATCAAAAATTAAATCTACACATTTCTCCTTTACAAGTAGTAATTCAAATACAAATGTCCGCAAAGCAATTTTCGTCGTGTCCGGTTCGGCTATTCGGTTACCGAGTTGGAAAAATAAAATAAAATAAGTACCAGACTAAGCGGAATTGTTAAATAAAAAAAAGGCGGAGAAGTTCCACTCGAATTGTAGAGCTATAATAAAATTTACGATCTGGCAAAATTTCAAAAGGACAAAAATATATTTTTTTTTATTTTGTTAGAAAATGTTTTATTTTAGAACGTCAAAACCTTGATGAGGGCGTCGCGATTAGGCAATTTAGGTACCCTCGAGCTTCTGTTCGAAAATAGCACCGGCAGCCCGTATATATACGTGCAGCATAATTGTGTATAAATAACGTGTAGAATATAGGCCGTTTCGATGTGTGAAACGCGCTCTCGAGACGAAAACAGTAAATAGCGTGCATGCAGCAGCGGTAATGAAAAATCAATAATTGTAATAAATAAGATCGATTTCAGAGCAATTGCATTACATAATATTATAAGAACATTTGCGATGGGAAATTATTTGTAAAACAATAACAGAGGGCGATATATTCACGACTGTATTAGCACCGCGTGATGTTTGGCACGGTAGTATCACACATACTGGACCTTAAAAGATTCACCGATTTGAAGGGCGTTTGGATATAATCCAGTTGGACCGACGTTTTATTGTATTTTATTTTCTCACGACCGTTTTGGCCGGTAAGTCAGCTTTTTTTCTTGAATTGCGACCATCACAGGTAAACGTCTGCAGTGAAGTTAGACCACGTGGCTTTATTTTTTCCGACATTTATATATATACACAGTCAACATCGCAGATAATCGTTTAGTAGTTTATGGTTTTATAGAATATTTTATTTGTGTTCAAATTTGGGCTGATACATTCAAACTATATTTTTGGTCTTGTTTATTGTTATACACGGCTTAGTGATTTTTATTTTTATTTTATTTCATATACATATTATGAGTACTGGGCCCCATTGTGAGAATTCGTGTGGAAGCCTACAATTTTAAAATATATAAGTACATAAAAATAACACGTAGGTACATAAAAAAAGTTCAAACAAAAATTAGGTTACACTAATTACAATTAAATAGGTAAATACTGTTAGGAGACTCTAATAGCCATTTCAGAATGCTTTTTTTTAAATTCATTTGTTAGGAGGTTTATTATATGGGATGGTGTTTTGTTATACAATCAGGTATCGATTATTTCACATTATCTACTAAATATGGTTTTTTTCGTTCTTTTAATGAACAAATTTTTTTTTGCGTATCTTGTGTTGACTTCGTGCATTATCGGTCGTAATGTAATATGACTTTTTAAAAATATTTTGTTAACCGGAAGCATATTTAGTTGCTACAATTTTTTGTTGGGTACATCCGTTCTTTATTGAGTAGTAATTATCTAATAATTTGTGACAAATTTGTAGCTGAGATGAATAGTGATTAAAGACTATAACTTTATTTATTTATTATATTCAGATCGTAGGGTAAAGGTGTATGAGGAAGATATGACGATTTAAATGTGGACATTGAAATTATTATATTTGAGTAATTGAACATGTCAGGTTTCCTTGATACACCTTGTTTAGTAATATAGTATAAGTGTATACATAATTGCGACGATGTACCTACGCGTGATCCAATTTTAACCTATAGTTGTTTTTTGCGTATATTATACATTTATATTTTTGTGACCATTAAATACAAAATAACGATTTTAGCTTTTACCTATTCTATGCTGGTATATCATAGGTATAAATTCAGTTCTATACGGCTCAAATGAATTATATCGCTTTATATATATGGTTCGAAGGGCTATAATATAATATATAGAGGGGTTGATAAGTATCAGAAGTTTTATCTATATTATATATAAACGAGGACTGTTTCCTAATGGAGTGGACTTCTTGAAATTACCTGCAGGGATGTAGACGTATAAAGAAAAGTCCTTTAAAAAGCCCAAGGCAATTTTTTTTTTAGTTACATGATGCCATTTTAAAGCCCCGGATGGCGGATAGCAACAAAATTGAAAACAACACAGATATGTAATTATATAATATATATATAATAAGGAAAAATTAGCCTTTATACTATCTTTTGCAGTTTGTTGTTTATTTTACATATTAAATAGAAAATAATTTTCATTACGCGTTAAATAACTATATAATATGGTTAAAATTTAATTTATAGTTTGAAATTGAAAGCAAATACCTTTTTTAAATCAAACAGAAAGATAATCTTCATAAAGATGTATTTGATTTAATATTAATTTAAACTGAATAAACTTCATTCTGCCATTTTTTTTGCTTTTCCCGCTACTTTTATAAACATTATCTTAAGCTTTTTTCTCTTCGTGATACATTCTTTAATGTAATTACGAGTATTTACAGTGGTACAAATCGAAAAGAGCTTACGAAGACGACGTGTTGTCGATGGTAATATATATTATGTTTATAATAATAAGCTAGAAAGTACCTTTAATATAACAGTAGTGTGTTATCGTTGCACCGATAAATAGGAACTACGAGGTGGTTCTTGAAAGATAACTTTTGATGTACTAGAATATTTTAAAAACATTTTCTAAAGACAGACTATAGTGTATCTAAATATTTTATTATTTTCAAAAAAAATTTGGTTTTTTATTTAGCTATTTAAAGACTTTTTAAATTTTCTACTTTTTTGATTTATATTGATTACATTTTTGTTTCTTGGCAAAAAAAGCTAGAAAATACTCGTATAATATAAGGTTCCTTGAAAGTTGTTCTTTTAGCACTTATACATACACGGTAAAATAAATATAACAGTGTATATTTTAATATACGAGGGCAGTATAAGTGGTATAGTAATATATTAGTAAATTGGTATGCCACAATTATTGTGAAATCGCGTGTAGCCACGGACCGCATAAATAGTATGTATAGTATATATATGTGTCATTATAATGTATAGGTAGGTACTTACTAGAAACGTACTCGACCGTTGCGAGTTGCGAACTATATTACAATATTATATCGTTCATCCCGAGTTCTGATCACCCTGCACTACTCCACCACACGATCACTTTCAGAATCACCGTGGCTGTAAATTGATAAAAAGGATCCTTTACTATATACATACGACTTGTACACGGGGGCCCGAATGACATTAGCATTCCGGTCGGGCGAGACTTAATCAAAGGAAGATGCCTATATTACTCACATATATAATATGGGTAGTGTATATAATTATTATAGAGAATCAGTTGCTCGTTCCGCTGGGACCGCTCAGGTCATGCCCCTCTATGGTTAAATGCTATATACCTTTACGTCGGTTGATAGTAGACGCTCGCGCGCATGTATAGTTGGACAAGAGCTGATACAATAACAATATATTAATAACGGTCGCGATAACGGAAGAGTAGGAGGTAGGTAAGTTCTCTCGAGAGATCGCATTTGCAGACAAAATTATTGTAAATTGATATGCGTAACCCATTCGGCGGCCCTAGTATTCGGCATCTTGTACACATCTCTGTATAATTCAATTATTATCGCCGTTATCCGGATTACACTGCTGGGGTCCGCGGCGTTTCCAGAGGGCTCTGACATAAGTGATGCAACGTGCATTATTGTACATAAACTCACACAACATACATGCTAGCTTTTCGAGGCACTCGTTTTTGAGTATTAAACCAAGACGATTGCGCAATCAACGCGATGAATGATGACGAATGTAAAAGCACATCTCAGATCATATTATTTATTATTGTCACAAGAATTATGATTGTGTAATTGAACTACATCTGAGCAATTTCATTATATTCGTGGTATGGTATGTTAAGTATAAATATGTGATTAAATTTGAATAAGTTTTGTTTTTGATAATATTATACGCTCTATAAATATAAATTATGCGTAGGTATGTGTATTTTTAATTTTACTGAAATCTACTGCAGTAGTACATATATTTTTATAAGTAGGTACTTAGTGCCTTTTCATTTTTATTTGTTTAGATTATGTATTAGCCATTAGGTATTTTAATGTTTATTATTTTCGGAGAATGCAGTATTCTTTAAACTTAAATAGGGTTTTTAAGATTAAACTTCATTTGTTTCTCTCGTACTGTGATACATTATTATTACTACTTAAGTAACTAAAAACCAATACATATTTGAGATATATTAATTTCAATAGTATTTCTTATAGTTGTATACTATATATCTGTGTATAAATTATAAGTATTATAAATATTTTTCGATTTAATAAAATAATAAATATTATATTCCTACTTTCGAGTTATTTTCATACTACAAAGACCGCCACCTATGTACATAATAATAATAATGAGATATATATATATATAATATACGTTTATTATTATACATGTATTAAGAATGTGTTTGTCGGTTGGAGGACTAGAGGCGAGACTCATCTGGTTATTTTTGTATCATAGAAGAAATAATATTTTACCAGTTCATATTTCATAGGAACCTCTGCTGCGGCTCGGATGTATTGACTTGCCACGTACGCTGCAGATTTATAGGGCTCGTTTTACGCTTAAAATAGACGGGCATGCACGGGACACGGCAGTGGCTTATAATAGGCCTTCGGTTCAACAGACGGCATTGTTTTACCAACACTGTTACAAAGCTCAACACGAGTATATTATATATTATAATGATAGGTGTTGTAGACTTGTAGACACCGTGTCGAAATAGATTCCATTCATGTTACAATAACAAAATGTGGAAAGTTTACACAAAATTTGCCATTCTATACACTGCAGGGGTCTCAAACTCAAATTACCTACGGGCCATATATATTTACTTCACAGGTTTGCGGGCCAAACACTTTTTTTTACTCAGTTTAATAATAAATCTAAAATAAACAAAATAAATTAAGGAAAGATGTAATTATTTTATTGATTATAATTCTAACAAAGATGTACATTGTACAGTGTCTTGATTTTTTGTTTAGTAGTAATAATAGTTTCTTTTTATTTTCGAGCTGCACTTGATACT
This sequence comes from Myzus persicae, assembly GCF_001856785.1. Lineage (NCBI taxonomy): Eukaryota > Metazoa > Arthropoda > Insecta > Hemiptera > Aphididae > Myzus > Myzus persicae. The sequence continues at coordinate 559,877 of NW_019100825.1, read as the reverse complement.
TGACATCTCTTATTTTGTACCAAACTGTCTATATTTGCACAAGAACTTCTGGATGCCAAATGTAGAACAGATTGCAATTTTAAATTGGAAATTTGATTGCGGCTTTTTGATTTATTCAACTTCATGAGGGAAAATAATTGTTCACATACATACGTGCTACCAAACATGGATAATATGTAACAAAAATGTTTTTGCAGTTTTGGATAATTGTTTTCAAGGTATTTAAACAATTCAGGAATTCCAACAGTTTCAAATTTTGTTTTTAAATTAGTATTACATTGCAAATCTATTAATTCTAGTTGGAGATCTTCCCTTACATTTTCAACATTTATGGAAAATGGCTCACTAAAAAGTAAAAAATCGTCTTTATACTTTTGGAAATCTACAAATCTACACTGAAATTCGTCTTTTAGAAATAAAATATGTGAAATAAATTTTTTTCCATCATTATTTTCTGTAGATACCTGTTTTAATGTAGGAAAGTGTACCAAATTATTTGATACAAGTTGAGTTTCCCATAATTTAAGTTTCATAGTAAATGATTGAATCGAATCGCACATATTTGTGATAACTTTATTTTTTCCTTGTAATTGTACGTTAAGAACATTTAGGTGTGTAGTAATATCAACAAGGAAAGCTAAATCTTTAATCCAATCAATATTATTCAGTTCCGAAACAATTTTATTTTTAGATATCATAAAACAATTAATTTCTTTTAATAAATTGAAAAATCTTTGTAGCACTGCTCCACGACTAAGCCATCTCACTTCACTATGATATATCAAACAACCATACTGAGCATCCATTTCCTCAAGTAGTGCACTAAATTGTCTATTATTCAATGCATGAGATCTAATCCAATTAACAGTTTTAATGACTATATTCATAACATGTTCCATTTTCAATTTTTTCGAACATAAGGATTCTTGGTGAATGATGCAGTGAAAACTTTTCAATTCTACACCATAAGTCAAGGCTTTTGATTTTAGTCTAGAAACCAATCCCGCTTTTACACCTAACATTGCGGGAGCACCATCAGTAGTTATACTTGAAAATGTTTTCCAATCTACTTCTAATTCATTAAGACATTTCTCCACACAATTATATAAATCACTTCCTGTTGTAGTGTCAGTCATAGGAATTAAATCTAAGAGCTCTTCTGTTACATCAAAATTATCAAAAACTCCACGGATAAAAATAGCCAACTGTGCTGTATTTGTAATATCGGTACTTTCATCAATAGCAATAGAAAAATTTAAAAAATTCTTACTTTTTTCATGTAATTGTTGTTTAACATTACTTGCCATTTCTTCAATTCTTTGAGCAATAGTATTTCCACTTAAACTTATATTTAAAAATGCTTGTTTTTTTTCGGGACATATAACTTCCACCGCACTAACAATACACTCTTTAATGAACTCGCCATCACTAAACGGTTTTGAAGCACGAGCAATTTTTTCTGCTATGATATAACTACATTTAACTGATTCGATATTTTCTTTTCTTATATTATCAAACAATTTTGTTTGATGTAAAAGACTTTTTTTTAATTCTTCAAATTTTTCTTCACGTAACTTTCCAACAAATTTATCGTAAATCTTACCATGATTAGTGTCGTAATGTCTTTTAATGTTATACTCTTTGATGACTGATACACTTTGTTTACATATTAAACATATAGGAACAGAATTACAACTGGTAAAAAAATATGCATAGCCCCATTTTTCTTGAAAAATACGTCCTTCTTGACCGATTTTACGTTTAACACTTGACATTTTATTGAACGAGTAGCGCACACAAACTACATTCACGAACTGAGTATAATAAGAACCCGTACCTACACGTAATACACGTTAAATAATAACACTTATCTTAATAGATTATTTTTATCGCATTGTGCTTATCATGATCGAATTAAATTATTTTGGGAAATTCCTATTACGAATGTATAAAACAAAAAAATCAAACAATTTTTGAAGAAATAAATATTTATTGCGGGCCACATCAAAAGGGGTTGCGGGCCGCATGTGGCCCGCGGGCCGCGTGTTTGAGACCACTGCTATACAGTAATTAAAAATGTTTTACTGGAGGGGATATGCTTTTTTATAACCATTGAGTTTAAATGACAAAAAATTTTGAAAATGTTATCCTTATCATGTATGGTAAATGATAACATTAATATTTGGTGAAAATGTTTCATTAGTCTTAGTTTGGTAAGCCATAGAAAAAAATGTCGTTATCAATTTGATGTTTTTCGTGTGAAATTTCTACAACAGATGAATTAAAATTCATGATTTGAAAAAAAGGCCATGATGGTGGGATATATCCCCTTTATCTCCCCTCCGTAATTACGCCCCTGGTTCTATTTATAGTTATTTATATTTATTAAATGATAATTTACTGCAGGATATCGAATTAAAATTATTATAATAATAAAAAATAAATAAATAGCAGCGATAATTTTTTAATTTATTATTTTACGGACGGACCATTATTCTCATATTATTTTTTTTACAGTAAATTCTGACGTTGAATTGTCTCATGTACCTAATACTGCAGTATGAAAAACCATACTATTTTCAAACACATATGTAGACGTAAACATTGAGTATTACCATGTGTTATCCAAACAATAATTAGACACGTTTTATTTATAGTACTAATAATAATACTGTATAATATTATAGTATAATATGGTGTGGCAGACTGGCAAATATAAAATCGAATGCACGTGTAAGGTGTATTGTTGTTCAATATCACATCGTATTTCTGTATATTGTATAAGTTTCTAATACCAATACATATATAATATGCATTTAGAAAAAAAACGATTCGATCCTATTTGGTGTAATATTATTAATTTTGATAAATGAAATTAAAATATGATTTTACATAAAACATGAGATTATATACTTCAAAAACGGAAACAAGTCATAATTATTTTATAATATACAGGAACATGTATCCAGAATAACTTACGTTGAAGAAAATAATATTACAATTATTAGGTACGTACAACTGTAGCTGTATCGATTTTTTTTTTGCGGACTTCCATTATTGAATTATAATATCTAAGTTGAAGCATATCACTGCTATAATATGTGTTGTAAATTATGTAGTGATGTATGTTTTGTTATGCGCCACTTTGATCAACAGATTTTTGTGTTAGAAAAATGTGTTTCATTCGTTTTGTGCCGGAGAACTGCAGCGGCATCAGCAACTATCCGATCGATTTGTTTCGATAATATCATCGTAAAAATAAGTCAGTCGGAGGGTTAACAAGCTTGGGGGAGGTGGAAAAAAAAGGGCAATTAATCTAAGGGGATGTCTGGTTTTTGTATGTGTACGATTGCAAAGGATTTAAGCGTTAGTCTCCGCAGGATTTAAAAGAACCGGCATGACGGACTCATTAATTCTGGTTGTCAGCGACGCGCCGAAGAAACACTATACCACAGTCGTTGCAGAATAGTTACAAATCTACTAGTAAATGGCGGATAAATGACTGGCGATTTTTCGAATAAGACTCGTATATATGTATACGCACACGCACGAGACCGTTAATATCAAAGAAGGATCTGTGCATCATAGTATTATAGCATATATATTTGCAAGGATATATACATTGTGCATATGAGTAAGCCGACATCGATTTTTTCAGACAATTTTTTGAAAACCACTGCAGTGAGTGCAGTATCAGCAGCGCATCGGTCGCGTTCGACTGCATCTTTATGAGCCCTAGTTGTATCCTCTCTAGAGTCATATATAATACATATATATATATATATTGTACTGCACCCTTGAATGCATTTTGCATATTAACAATTGTTCGTCTGAATTTTTTTATTTTAAATAATTTCACTCGTTGCTGCAGACGATGTCACTGCAGAATATAAATTAATACTATATATTCATTTATATGTGTATGTATGAATTCTGTATGCAAACGATGTATATACTGTATATAATGGTGGACGCATTAAAAATGACTTTATCTGCAGATACAACAAAAATATATACTTTACAGTTTTAAAATATTTTAAAATATTTTCAATTTTATTCTTTCCTCAGGCCATTGTTGTCAATCGTTTTTTTTTTGTTCGTATATAAGTTCACTATACACGAATCATTTTTAAATCAAAAAGAAAAAGTTTATTAAAATATACTAAATAAAAATACTATATCTATAATAGACTATAGTATATAGTATACATCAATTATATATGTATATTGTATAGACGTAACTATATGCTAAACTGTTTTCTTATTTGTAATCATTTATAGTATGAGTACCTACACGAAGTGTAACAGCTCTGAAACACAACACTGTATTTTTTTATAATATCAATGTTAATCACTTTTTATATTTAAGTATAATTTTAATTTATATTGTCATCTACTAAATTCTAATTGTTTTCTCGTTCAAGCACTATATAAGGGCTTCTGTAGCTGTAATTCGTATGCTCGTTTTCGCGTCAGTACGTTCGGTTGCTATTAAGACCCATAACAACGGTATTACGTTGAACACGATTTTCCCGTATAATGTTTACCATTTATAGGATCGAAGGGACCACTGGAGCGCAAGAGGACGCGAGGGTAGAAAAGTGAAAAGTGAGTCGGCGGACGTGGGTGTGGGAAATCAGTGTGATGGCTGGGGGTGAAAGTATGGGTGGCGAAATAAAACCGCTGCGTTGACCGAAATTTATTGCTGCGTTTTTCAAACCAAAGTTTAGGCACTTAAAAAATATTGAAAAAAAATATAAAACATCCGACCTAAATACAATAAATTAAATAAATTTAAAAAAAACCCCAATAGAGGGAAACGCCACGATGGTTCCCGCGGCATAAGTTTACGCGACCAATAAATTAAAAAAATTAAAATTAATTTCAGGAGGAGAAAAAAACAAAAAGAAAAAAAAACAATGAGCTATTATTGTGAAACGTCGAAACCGTTTTGTCTGTCGCCACCGCCGCCGCCGCCGCCGCCGCCGTTGGTGCAGGCTTTTTGGACGGTTCGGTGGTCGTGTTCGGGCGACTGGCCCGGACAAGAACGACGCAAATTGGCGAAAATATATATTTATATTATAAAAGGGGTCAACAAACACGAACGGGGACGGTAGTGATGGTGTTTAACGTGTTCGGGCATCGGTTAGTACAACTTTCCGACCCACGTCTGCGGCGTATATACAGGGGCATATTATAGATATATATTATAATATTATTGTGTATATGGTCTTTGGGTCCTTCCATTGTGCTTTCGGACGTTTTGCCGAGAATAATTCACACGGTCTCTGCTGCTACTGCTGCTACCGCTCCTATACATGTCATTTACAGTTTTATAAAACAACAAACCGAGGGGCGCAAAGCGAAATTTCATCTAAAGGACGAGGCGATTGAATTACTGCGATTGCGCTTTGATAATAATAATATCACTTTATAATGTACATAATTTTCTTATTATAATTATTGCCTATTGGTTATACTTCGCCTGCGACTTCCACTATTATATAACCACAATATTAGGTGAGACATGCTTTTTGAGCTGTATAATTTTAATCGTTAGTGTTATCTACTTTGATGTTTATCAACCAACTTGTTCTTTTGAAATGGTAATTTGGTTATCTCGATAACATGGTTTACTCCTAGAGTACGTATTCTTAGTTATTTTACAAGAGTTTTAAGAGACTTTGGTGAACTTAACTTTGCAATTAAAATGTTCAAATTGAGTGTGGCTTACAAGTATAGTGTTTTGCTTTGTTTACGCATTGTCAAATATAATTATAATTATATAAATAAATAAATATCCATCCATTATGAGGATACACAATTATGTGGCTATTAAATAATGGACTAACTGTTAGATTTCAACACAATTAAAATGTACTGTTAAATTTTTTCGGGTATAGATGATTTGTATACAAATAAAAGAATCATATCATTTGGAATAAAAATAGTGTTGCGCAGATCATAAAAATGTGTTTCTAAATACCTATTTATGACTGGAATGTAATTATGTAACCAATAAGAAGTCTAAAGAAATAATAAATAATAATTGTTGATATTTTGTTAGGCCTGTATATATATTTGGAAGTTTTAGGGAAAAAAATGAAGGCGTAGTATTACAGTAGTGGAAGAATTAATATAATGTCTATAGTACCTTTTTAAGTTACTACTTATTAAATAAAATAGAGTAACTTTGTAAGTTCAAAATGTATATTAGTCAAATGTTAAATATTTGGGGTGAATATTATCTAATACTATTATATTGGCATATAAATCATATGATATGACATATACTCGTATTTAGTATCGTTTTTTTCTTTGAACAAAAACGATATTTTGCTTTCATAATAATATGGTAAAAACACATATTTCATCGAATGTCACATAACGTCAATTGTAATATCTTATAGATAAAATATTACTTTTTTTTATTGATTACTCAGATATAGCAAAAATACAAAATTATGTAAGCAAAAGTAAATTTGTTGACAAAATTACTAAATTATATTTTTCTGACTCGTCATACTATGCAAAGTCGTTGGATCATAACGTGAATAGTAAAAAAAACGATGAACATTTTGTTGAAAAGAAAAAAAACAGTTAACACCAGGCTAATTTATATAAGACGTAGGTAGTATACGAGAAAAGGTTTGTATACCTACTTCACGTATAATTATTGTGATTTTATAATTTATGGCTTAACTCGTAAAAAACTTTTTTTTTGTATAGTCAATTTGAAAACGTACTTATGTATGTATATATAAATCCACGCTTCACTGTGAATGCCTTTTGCACACGGAGAGACCTACTGCATCACACACGACACACGCATACAGTACGAGTATAATAATATAATTATATGCTTGCAATTATCTTTTCCGTACAATAATAAAAATAAAAATACTCAAAAAAGGGGAAAAAACTTATGTTTATCGTGTACTGCGCGATGAGTCGTAGCGCGTGGAGCCCTTTTCCACGCATTATTTACATGTCGGATTGGTGGTGGTTCGGGAGGGGGGAAGTGTTTCAGGAAATTCGCATATAAAACCTCATGGCGTAAATCGTCGTTATAAGCGGTCGTGTTTGAAGAGGGCAAGGAAATCTACACACACACACACACACACACACACTTACACATACACTTATACAATACATGAACAATATACAGTGCCCTCGTGCACAGATATACGATTTATGCGCAATCGACGGTCGTCCGCGTTGTACGTTATATATACACACACGCGAGCACCTCCTACGCGATGTCCAAAAGTCTGCGGTACGCTCTCGGACACTCCTTTGCAAACGTCCCTTTGCGTGTAACCCGCGGGGACTCGACTCCTGCCGCCGTCGTTGCTGAGGCCCGTGCTGTTTAATTAATAGGATCGTTTATTACACGTATGTATATATACACCATTAAGAGAGTGAGATAGAGAGTGTGAAAGAGAGGGATGGGAGAGAGAGAGAGAAGTATACAGATTACAGAGGGTGAGAGAGGTATAGAAATAGATAGATATCGATCGATCGACAACCACTATCCCCTCTCTTCCGACACCGTAATATAATCATAGGCGTTTTCGATGTTAACATATGCCATGGTTTGTGTATATAACGACTACTTTTTATCATATAGACATATAGTTATTAGTTATTGTACAGTTATATGTACTTATTTACAGAGGTAGGGAGAAGTAGATATAATAAACGTGGGTCACAAATCTGAAATCACAATCGGATCACAATATTCTATCGAACTTTTGAGGGCAATGGACATAAGTCGATTTTCTCTCGGACGATCCATTGGTCTCTAGACGACACTGCAAAGTTGTCATAAATGCATAAAAGTAGAATAAAAATAACTCCATATGGTCAATTTCCGTCTTCAATTTTACTCTTAAAATTCGAGTTAGGTGTGATATACGGTATTAAACAATGTGTAAGTATTTTCGTATAGTTCCAACTTACCAATAAAACTAACATAATATTACTATGTAAACGCTTTTCTAACAAACGTGGTAAAGCGAGAAATAAAACCCCGTAGAAAAGTGATAATTTGAAAAGTTTCTCTATATAATATGTACATATTTACATAACAATAAATTATTATATGTTATCCTATAACAACTACATAGTCTATATAATATATATTATCGCTCTGCCTGAAATCGTCTATTCATTTCGAATGTTATAGTGAAATTTAAATTAACATTACGCGTTAGCAGTAACGGCCTGCACCGTTTATCTTGTTTTCATTTACCGTCTTTCAGTTTTCAGAACGGTTTATTAGATTTACCTATCAAGAGACACTTGTCACGTCTTATCTAGTTGTACACATCTCCCGTATTGTGTACGGTTAAACGAACCGAATTCAATTTAAATTTCAAACCAAAGGTATTGGTGTTAACAATAACGGGCAAATACTTACGTATGTTTACTTTACGCTAGTATATATATATAATTATTTAATACAGTTATATTATATTATATTATATTATATTATATTATATGCATTTGAATTTAAGCACTGTATGCACTATATTGTTCGTGATTATAATATTATATGATATTTACACGTTTGCGCAACAATGTGTATATAGTATGTATACATATTATGTATTATGGAATTGTGATTGTGATCAATATAAAAATAAGAAAAATATTTTCCTCGGTATATAATAATACATTTTATATAACTAATGGTAGGATCCGAATAAAATATTAAAATATTATGCAAAAAAATTGTGACGTATAATAATATTATATAAAACTGTCGTTTGAACATTTTTCGATGGAATACGATCCTGCTATAGAGCTCAATAAATATATTGAAATTAGAATTGTATAATCAAGAAATGCACGCCAAGTCAGTTTTCGTAGGAACGTAGGAGAAAAATCTATTAAATTCATAAATAAATATATACATATGTATAGGTATGTACTATAACACATAAACATTTCAGCGGTAATCGCGCAGTGAAGACTTTATAACCGAGCGACACCGGTGGTTAAAAATGCCTATGTAAACGTGGCATTAAAATCCGCATAGAAAATCCGAGGGAAAAAAATAAAAAATACCGGAAAAAAAGATTACGCCGTTTTATCCCTTAATTCGCGTTAGCAAACACGCAGAGTACGGCGGCGGCACCCTCCCTCACGCGTTCTCCGTCGAGAGTTATACGCGTGACGACGACGCGTATACGTTCCTCTCGATCTTATCTAGTCGCTTCGGAGAAAATGTGCATCGGCGGCGGGAATGAAGAACATAAGAAGAAAAAAAAAATACGAAAAGGCAATCGCATTAATACGCCAAGTACAAACTACTATTTATTACTATTCGGGCGGGCGAGACGCGACCGAGAATGAGACTGCACGTTATATATAAAAATCGTCTGCGCGCACCCACCCCGAGGGCAGTTGTTTATTGCTCTCCGATATAATAATATGTATGTACACTAAGACACGTATGTGTGTGTTTGTAGTCGCGCTTGTGTGTACTTGCCAACCACGCGGGTCGTTCTCTAGCGAAAATCATATGCAAATGGAATATACGCATCCACTTTTAAATCGGCCGTGGTGGCGGTGGTAGGAGAAGAATATAGATGATACGCGCGCTCTCGCCGACCTCGCCGACAATAATAATACACGCGTGCGGTTATGATACCCTTTATCTATATATACGGGCTATATATAATAAATATAAAACTACCCTCTGTAACTGTTACGCACTCGTCGCCGTAGTCGCCGCAGCCCTCCTGCAGACACCACCACCACGCGACGGGGTGACGCTGTCGACCTGCTTCAGCCGTGACAGTCACATCATCACCGCCACCCCCATCCCGATACACAGTCAGTTTTAGATGAAATTATTTCACAATAAGTTATACAGTTTTATGTATAGTGTCGTATGTTTTGAGAGAAATTATAATGTGCTAGAAATCATGCACGAATCCGAAAAAACGAATATTTCAAATTGATTGTTGGGATTTTTAGACACACTTCCATACCAATTCATTATTCCCGTGTTCCTCTCTTAAGAATGCTAAATGTGATGATTCACGAAAACTGATCCCTATTTAGTATTTGACACTTTTTGTCAGCGTAGCGGGACACAGCTCTGCTTTTTGAATACTTGAACACACAGAGTATTTTAAATAAAAATACACTGTGAAACCAATCATTACATTATACAATTATACATATTATAATTATTAGGTAAACAAAAATAATATACTACACAGTGAAAGATCTCCATATAGACTATATAGTTCACTATTGTGAAACATAATTCAATTTAATTTGTTCGATTTGTACCTATATACCACTGAATTACTATGGCGTTAAATAATACTATAAATGAAAAACAGGTAATTTAGGACAATGCTGCGGTGTATAATATTAGGAATCAAAAACTTTAATCAAAGTTCCAATTGAGATTACAATATTTTAGCAGACATTTGCACATTGCGTATCTGATTTTTAGTTTATATCATATAATTAGCTATTTGAATGTCACGTTGTGGTTGTTTGACTCATGTGTAAAAACATAAATATATTTTCTGATCTATGTATTTTTAATAAGATTCTAAAAAATAGATACGTCTATTTACACATACTGGTAGAGCATTTTGAGTTAAAAGACGTGTGTTTGAATAATCATCTGTATCAACGATTTAAATTAAACACAACATAATATTTTATACACGCGAAACCCACTCATAAACGACTCGTCGCTTGTGTTAGTTTGTCTGCGTGCGCGCGCGTGTTATTGGATACAAATTTCCAACGTCGAGTGAGATGGACGTTCTCATAATATTATTAATATACATTTTATATAGTAGGTATTATTTTAATGATCTCTTTGCAATGATAATCGACGCCGCCGAAGAATTTACTTAACATATATTTTTTTAATCAAACGGTTTTGTAGTATTTTAGACCAGCTATTTTTAAAAAAATAATAATATTTACGTTATTCGTAGAAGTTTACATAATATTATATAATAGTATTTGAAAATATGGACATCCAAAAACCAATTATATTTTTAACTGTTGGTGTAAGTATAAAAATTTGGGCCAGATGCAAAAACCAAAACCTATGAAAAAAATACTTGGTATTCTAAAAGTGCTCTTTTTTTTGTTATTGTCTATAATCAACAGAAAATCCCTATGGGCAATAGGGCCACAGCCCACAATGCAGCCTTATTACTTGGATCCCCCTATTTAGACTACTGTGTTTAAAGCATTATTTAAAATAAAATGTTAATACAATTTCTGTACGCTTATCTAAACGTGTATAACTAATTACATATAATATAATATATTATTTGAATACAGTATATAATATAGTTAAATCGAAATGGGATTTTAAACGAACAATCATTGATAGTGTAAATAGATAATCTTTAGTCAATGGTATAATATTTCGATAAAACTACAATATAATGTTATGTCGAATGTCAAAATGATATCCTATTGCGCAGTAAAGTTTTTATGGGACTATTATTGTTGAATAATCGCATTTAAGATTACCATGTTTATCTTCAAATAAATAAATAAAAGTTATCGTGAAAAAAAATCATATGTATTATGATAATATTATATTCAAGCACATGCTTAATTGAAATTGCATTTCAATCTGACGATTTAAGAACGATATTATACAATTTCGTAGTTACAATGTTAAATTTCAAAGTGGAATTGTGATAAAAGATTATTAAGCACAATAACACTGCATACTTACACATTAATCACAATACAAAAATGTGAATATTATAAAATCCAACTAAAATTAATTACTATTTCAGTATAAAAAGTTCAAATATTAATGTTTAAAGCAATAAATAGTTTTAAAATTTTTAGTTCTCACGCATGATAGATATGTTTCATAAATTAAAATTACAAATAATTGTAAAGTCATACAACATAAATTAATATTGATTAACTGCTCAAATATTTTACAACAATATTGTTAGAGTATCGGAATATCGGATTGTATATTACACCATTGCAGTTGACTGTCCACCACTGTTCCGTCGTCAATCGGAGGAGCCGGTGCAGCATTGTATGCTCATGGCTCATCGGTGACACGCGCGAGTTTGTACGCGTGTGTGTGTGTATGTGTGTGTGTGTGTGTGTGTGTGTATGTGTGTGTGTGTGTGTGTGTGGGTTCATTCGGCGGTCCAAACTAGTCGCCGGGCGCGGACGTTCCTTGACATTTATCGACGATACGCATTTAATTTTTTCCTTGTTTTTTTTCTTTACTCATAGTATATTATAATATATACCTATAATACAATTTACTCCAGAGCTAGTAGTTTCACGTCGACCAAATAAAAAAATCTTATAGGTGCACACACACACACACACCACTATAACTTGACAACCACGCGACCGTCGTATTATATATTATATTATAGGTATAATATGTTAAACGTTTGCGGGCGCACGCGCATCTTAATTCCCCAGAATAATCATAAAAATAATAATAATAATACTATATCAGATTGTAATATATTCCGGTATATACCATCGTCGCCGCCACCGCCGAAGGTCGAGTAAAATGTTTTTTTTTCCGTTTAATTTTTTTTTTCTTTTCGCTTTGCACTTTGGAAGTTTGCGCGCGCTCGTAAGGAGATCGCACATACGCGCGTAGATTGTAGGTGTACCTATATATAATACTCGCGATATTATAGTATGGTCGCCGGACATTCTTCGGACGATCGACCGCGGTATCATGTTACCCGGTCGTCGCACAGTGATCACCACGGGGGAATGTGGGTGTCCCGTGTAAAACGCACATAATATAACATCTCGCGATGCCTGTGTGTGTGTTTTTTATTATTATTATTTTTCTCTTTTTTTTTTTTTTTACTTTACGAGAGGAGAAAACAAGGTCGACGACCTTATCCCATGTGGCGGTGGTTATGCAATATAGTCCTGATGGATAAGCCTTATGGTATACCACTGCTGCAGCCACCGCTGCCGCCGCCGCCGCCGCCGCCGCTGCTGCTGCTGTAGTCTTATAGCCGTCGTCGTTTTATAAATAGCGTGCGAGAGCGCTCGCGCGACATCCAGCGGATCGCGGCGCGCTTTGCGCGTGCAGTGCTCGCTTGTTTAATAGTTCGAAAATACCCGACTCCGGTGTCGTAAGTACACCAATGTAGATTTTTATAGCTAACACTAGATTTGCTTCACCTGTAGTCTTAATTGTATTTTGTAACATAGTTTCAATGGTTGAATCCCATGTTATAAAACTGTTGCCCCACACCAAAACACTCAAAATATTTATTATGATTTGTGAAAATAATTTTTTTCTCATCACAATTTTGAAAGAACAAAATACGATATCATCTTGTGTCAAAAGTAAAAAAAAAATAACATTGTAGTTTGAACGATGCAGTGCACGATTATAAACTATTCACTTCGGCGGAGAAAACTATTATCTAGGTACCTATAAACCTACAACGAAAATTATAATTTAGTAGGTACCACCTAAAACTCAAATTAATTTTCTAGTCTCAACTCCGTGCTTGGGCCTGAACGTATATATTATGTTATTCATAGTAATAATATTATTATATCCTCGGCTTGCGCAGATGTTGGTGGCGAATACCCCCCCTTCTAACAACCTATCAAAATTGTCATATTTATATTTGTGATTTTCAGCACAGGACACAGTATAATAATTTAAATAATTGTAAATACATAAATTTCAAAAATCTAAATTTGCGAAAATTCATTATTACAGGAAAAAAAGAATCGATCATGCTTTGTGTGAATCACACAAAAATGTAAGCACCTATGTATACATTATACATGTTCCACAATGGTGGAAGAGGTATATTTTTTTGTCCAGGAAGAATTCTAAAAATCGTGTCTGCTTTAAAATTGTATGTTCATATAGTTCAATGATATCGTATTTTTACTTTTAATCCCATTTCCACGGCTATTGTTCCCAAATTGTACTTACTGTTTTTAATTTTTAGGAATAGGAATATACTGTACATTTTACTGCAGCCAACGTATCGCACGTCTTGATGATATGTTGATAAATTACTTCTAATTCTCATTCCCCCGTGTACGTGTGAACATAACAATATTATTATAATTATAAAATAATATTATAACATTATTGTCATTTGATGAAAAAAACACCGTCCATGGGGCGGCGCAGAGAAATTCCGCAGAATCAGTTTACCGGTTGTCGTCTTCAAACTGGTTAGGTCAGATCTCATACAGATTGGAAAATTAGTATTTCGTCGTTGATATTCAAGAATTTGCGCGAACGAATGCATATACATAATATACGCAAAAACAGTGCTTACAGTGTTCCGAATGGATGAAAAATATTATAAAAATATACGTACTGTCATGTTTTGTTTTGTGTGGCTGTGTTAGGTACACAATATAAAGTTTGCCTGTATAATGTAATACTATTTCTAACTACACTTATCATTCGATGTGAATCACACACGTATTACCTATATATAGAAATAACGTGGGTTATGTCACCGTATGCAACGTTTGACGCATTTGATAGAAAACAAAGATATTATGTGTAATTTAATATTAAATTGAATGACAATGTCCAACGGGACAATAATATAATATACTATAATATATATAGGTATATGTATATCAATAGCTATTTTTTTTTTATGAAATAAAACGCTTCAACCCGCAATGGTTATTGGCGTACAGTTATTTAATTACATTTTTCTCTTTTTTTTTTTTAAAAAACAATATTTTTTTGATATTTTACTAAATTAAATTGAGTTATACAATTCTGAAAAAAAAGATTAAAATTTTGGTGTTTGCTTCTTCGCCAGGTGTCAGGATTGCGAACAATAGCTTATTGTTTTACTACCTACCTACTTATCCCATTCAGTTGCAATAATTATAAGTTATACGATTTGATATGTTTTCACTTAAGACAAACAATTCATATAATTTAGACACAACGATTACCTACTTAGTATTTTCAAACTAAAAACCAATCAAATTGATCTCATACTCTTTTCAGTCTACTGTAAGTGATGCAAGAATTCATTCCAAACATTTCAATTACGATAGGCTTTATGCAATCGATTAAAAATGCAATTGATTGGTATCAATTGTACAAGTGATCATTTATTTATTCTTTATTTATTTGTATATAATTAGATAGGTAGCTATAATCATTGAATTTGGAGTATAACGTTAAATATAAATTATTGGTTGTGAATTTTTAATTTCTCAAATAAACGAAGTGATTTTGAAAGTGTTTTGTGCTATGAAGTGTAAGCTAACAAAACTTATAGGGGTTAGATCATTTTCAGAAGTAGCCAGTAGGTAATGTGACGTACTTACGTTAGGTCTAAAATATGGGCGATTATTATATATCATGTTCTAAATAAAACTATAAGTGTATGCAATTTGATGTTGTGGTTCAGAAGAACCGAGAATGTACATAAAATTGACAAAATTGACATACATAAAAGAGTGCGATTTTAATGGGCGCCGATTTCATCAAATGTATGTAATATAAATGGGAATACTCCTATCTCCGTTTTTTTGTACCATAGGGTAGTATATGATATGCGATCGCTGCAGAAGGTATTCTCTTATGTCATACTGTAGTAAACAGTAATGAATATTATTATATGAATCTTACGTGACACTCTGTATCTCTGTCAGTTGCGTTACTGAAGCTCATTCAAGGATGGGAAGGGAGGCAATTTAAAATTTCTAATTCACCTATAAATATCAAGAGGTGCTCCTAGTCCGTACCATCCCCGAAATCGCCAACCAAAAATGTAGTTCCTGAGTTATTACAATGTATATTACTTACCAACGTTGATATTAAGAGGATAAGACCTTAAAAATCGTTTTACCAGACATCAAAATAGATGCGCTTATCTATTATAATATTTTATTTTGGTAATATTTTTTGTACTCAGACAATTTTTACAAAGTATACCTAAACAATAAATGTTTAATAATTATAAATAGTAATTAAGATATTTTTACTAATGGCCCTTGCTGCCGAGTTGTATTTAAAATCAATAAGAAAAAATACATATAATGTTAATTAATTATTATAAATTACTTTAATTTTCAAATCGTCATAGTCCGTGACCATATTTACAAAATTATATAACTAAAAAAGGATTTGTTTGAATTTCGATTTGGATACAACATTTTAAAAGAGTTCTTTGCTTAGAAATCCACAGGGATAAAAATGATTCCAAATTGAAAAAAAAGTTAGGACTTATCATAACAGTCTACAGGACACTCCTTAAATAGTATAAAAAAATCAAAGTATTTTGAAAATAAGATCATCAAGTATACTAAAAAATTCCAATAAAAACGGATTTGAATATATTTATAAGTAAAGGAAAAAATGGGGGTGGGTATGCTTGGGGTGTATCACCCTGTATATTATTAGGTACAACGATAAAACAATAATGATTATTATAGAATATGCCCGTTCGTATATAAAAATACTTACACAAACACAACGCCGATTTGATGTCTGCGCTCCGAGGCGATCGACTCTTTAGTCTTTACTATAAAATGTTTACCACGCTCGCAACACATGTGTGGGATATTGTACCGATGCATACACACACACACACACACACACACACACACACACACACACACACACACACACATATGGAAATAATATATTATGTATATATAAGTGTACGTAATATTATTTTCATACGCATCGCACATGGTTAAAGTCGTTGCGATCTGTGTGTGTGCTTGTGTGCGTGTGCGTGTGCGTGTGCGTGTTTGTGTTTTTTTTTTTGATTTTCGACGAGCATGTGCGTTTTGTTCTGAGACCGAGTCTAAATATTAACTATCACTAACTCCACCATCACCACCACCGGGAGTACAGACCAACAGGACGTTGAGCGTTTTCGACGTCTTGATGGCAAACCGCTCGCGAACGCTTCCCCTAGTCCGCCAGACAGGCGACAACCCATCGATGGTATTACCTACATAAAAATATTGATGCGTATTATATTGTATTTTATTTATATCATTGTTGAGCCACCCGATTTTCGTTTCCAAACATATAATTGTTCGGAAATTATCGTCAATGACTTCGGATATCATGTATATAGGTACTATATCAATTTGGGCAGTTATTGACTTATTGTCATTCTCGTCAATAACACATTTTGTAATCATGATTTTCTTTGTAAAATTTGTCTTACTATGTTACAACAAGTTATAACTAATAATTCTATTTTATTATATCATATATAGACTTATGTACCATGTTTCCATTCTATATCTTGATCCCTTCTATATAATCGCTTTTCATCCACGTTTCGCTTAAAATATAATCACTAATTAATAATTAAATACTTATATTTTAGTCAAAATGCATTCATTCAAAACAAGATTATGTAGCTAATTAAATATTAGATGACGACGTTTAATTGTATACATTTATTTGGCGGAAAACGATTTAGTTGGAACAGATATTATTTTAATGCAGCAAATAACAACTATGTACACACAATACAATATTACAATAATAATTTATTGATGCATGTATATTTTATACTACCATGAGTCATTTAGAAAATGTTACTAAACCAATTATGATTTGCTCGTAATATTATTAGAGAATATAAATTCAAAATATGTCGTCGACACGATTACAATATGATGTATAGGTACGTGTTTTTGTCTAACGACATTGTTTTGCCAATAGCACAATGCACGTTGTTCTCCGGTTGACCCATTATGCGATTTATTTCTCACGGAACTGTCAAGTTATTAATAACACAGTCAATAATCGGGCTACCGATAAACAGTTAAATGACAGTAGGCGCGTTCTCATACAAAAAAAAAAAAAACAAAAACTGGACACAATTAATGTATTATACCGGCACATGCACAGCATATTAAAATTCGACTGAATATTTAAGATTTGGAAACAGAATGATGTGAAGTAATTTTTTTTAGTTCATGTAGAAGTGTATACTGTATAATTACTTATTATATTAAATACGTACACTGTTTCGATGAAAAAAGGGACTTTGAATCTTGTAATATTTACTTTATAGAACAGTGTGTAAATTGTTAATTATTTTATCAACTAATATACTGATTTTAATTTTTTTAATTGTTATTTATTATTTTTAATTTATTTACTACTTTTATGCCAGGTAACAAGAAAAATGTATTAATTTAATGGTTTAAAAAAATTTAATGGACCAATCATGGACCACTATAAATCATGTTTAAGGGACCATTAGGCATTAGCTCACTATTGATTCGTTAGATATGTAGTGATTGTTCATGATAAATTCGTTTGCATTTTTGAATTTTTTCATCTATATCAATGTTTTATTACCTAGGTATATTAAACCTGAAATAATTGCATTCTATTTACTTAAGTCCCTGCTTGTAGCTCTGATAAAGCATAGTTTAGGTTTAGTTACCACTATATATGTAAATATAAAATAGGTAATAATAGCTTAAAGCCAACGCCCGACACCTGATTAACTAGGTAAATTTTTGTAGAAAATATTTTTTTTTAATTAAATTACCTGTAGAATGGACATCCCTTATACTCTACACCCATATTGTGCATAATTTCCTAATCTCTTAAGTTTTGCTGATCACAAGTGTGTGAACAATTTCGGATTTCTATCCAATCTCCTGACTGGTAAAATTGACTCTCCAATACTTCTTGCCCTCATAACTACTCGTTTCAGGTCACATCTGTTCCATTCTCCAATTTCTATGGCAAACTATTTTAATAACTCATAAATTATTCGACTTATGCGCATCACAAACTACGACCCCACTTTTTCATTCTAACTCCTACGTATCAGTTGTGCATTTGTATATTACACCAATCAATTTGTTATCATTCTATATTTTTAATCTCATTGTTTTTTTTTTTGGGGGGG
>NW_019100825.1:394637-540904 GCF_001856785.1 Myzus persicae | reverse complement strand
TACCTATAGTCTTCATAATATTATTTTAATTTTTAATTGATAATTTCATACGAGATCCGGACAAACGTTTTTTTATAGTTTAAAGAAAAATAAGTTGGTTTTTAAGCTTAAAAGTTGTGGGTATTCCTATGTTTTAACGTAATTAGTATTAATAATAATAGTTTTATTTTTCTATAACAATTATAATATATTCAATTTTTGATGTGAAATATCTAATGTAAGAGGTAGTAAAATTAATTGTCCCGTGGCAACGCAATTTCTCATACAAAAAATCTCAATATTTTTTTTGATTATGTCATGTTTATTTTCCTTATTATAATAAACATTCCTTACAATAATTATAATATTAAATTAATTATACCACTAGTCATTCTTTGTGATATCTTAAAATATGCTTCTTGGTTCTTATCTTTAAGGACCCAATAGCTTACATTTTCTAGGTATATGCATTACACGAGTAAAATATGATGATTTGTTAATGTTTATGTAGTTACCTACAAGTCTACAACTTGTGTATACAGCAAGTGCCAGGCATTAAGTATGCCGTAATAAATAAAAGTAATAACTATATTATACGGAGTCCAATTATTATAGTTGTTATTGACCGTAGCGTATTGAAAAAATACATAACAATCAAATAAACTAAATTCGTTTATTACAATAAAAATAAAAATATCATTCAATTGAGTACCTATATTAGATCCGTGTTGAAAAATGCAACGTTGCCGATATCTGGATCTCGGTAAAGGCGTTCATAACCCTTCTAGAGTGCAATTAATTAATATTTACTGACACACACCGTCGACAGTGGCGCATCCTACAGCCAACACACCCGAACCAACCCACACACCAAAATCTTATAAATCATATTTTTCGAGATCCGGCTAGTTTCAAGCGCAAACGTATCTTTATCACTTAAATAGTCAATATTTAATGAAAACCTTATAAGATCCGGCTTTTTGGAGCTCATAACGAAAAATGATCTCACAGCGCTGCTTCAAAACCATACGTTGGATCTCATAGCATATCCAATGTAAACCCACACACACACACACACACACACACACACACACACACACACACACACACACACACACACACACACACACCTGGAACTTATATATATATTATAGAATATAGGTATACATTACACATACATATAAGTATATTGTATATATATTATATATGCATAATGTACGTGCCGCCACCACTGCAATGGTCTAACTGCAGGTGGTGGCGGAGGCGTACGCGCAAAAAATAAAAAATAAAATACGAATCGCCCGTGTATAAAAAAACTATAATAATAATAATAATAATAATAAAAAAAAGTAAAAATAAAACATTAATATAAACGACGACTCACGTGATGTACGTTTTATCTTTATATTATGCATAATAGTATAATACACACACACGCGGCGATTTCGAATGTCCCGCGATGTTGACCTGTTCGATTGCCGAGCGGCGGTGGCATTCAGTTCAAGGTCATATATTATTCTCCCGGCCGCTGAGGAGTGGTCGTTGTCGTGTTTACGGTGCACACAAACATATACAAAATCGTTTAATTAAATATATATATTACAAGCACTCATCTTATTATTCGAGACGAAGATTTGTCTTTCAGATTTTTGTATTGGTCGTGCGTGTGACCATCCCCTAACCATCACGACCCGACGACTCCACCACCCATTGCATGTATCTCGTGGTGTCATATCACCCCAAAAATACTTGCGAACATGCAATGGCTGATATAATGATAAAAAACATAATATATTTTTATTATGAACGAGCACGTTTAGACATTCTAAAGGCGTTTTATTGTTTGTGTAGAATAGCGTGTATGCATGGGTGAAAAAAAACATCTTATTAGGTAAGACATCATATAAGCGAGATGGCCAAGTCGACTGTGGGGCTAGAAGTTTTCTCCTTTGTTTAATAAAAAAACCCCCCCGAAGTACAATACCCCAAATAATAATCATGTTACACACATATACCTATATATATGTAAGCATACATCATCTGCTTTTCGATTATGAGTTATAGTCACGGTTGTACAGATCATTCTGAGATATTGAATCTATAATACCATTTTACTACGTCAAAAATCCTTCCTCCAACGATATAAATCTTCGGACTGGTTTGAAGGATGTCCAGTGGCGTCCGGCGAGCAGTAATAATATTATTGTCATGTGATTAATCGGTACCCCGTCGTCGTAACTATACACATTTATATCCTCGCATTATGAAGCATGTTTATACCTCTGTACGATAACAATCTAAAACAAAACTCGTCTTCGTGTTTCGACGCAAGTCAAAAAATCACCTTATTTTGCATTTGCCGGTCGAATGTTATTATACATTATATACAAACAACTTTAGTGAGAATCATAGGTAATGTAAAACTGTGGGTGGAATGCACTTGAGCACTTCGGTATTATAAATAATGTTTGACAGAAATCCACGCTTTCCTTCTATAATGTTGAGAGGAATTATTCCTTTTTAACCATGCGGTCATCCAAAACCCGAAAATGTTCATAATATACCCAATAACAGTAATATCCTGCTAAGTGTCGGAACTTAAATTGGCGTGATTAAAATCATGTCTCTTGTGTGTGCGTGTACATACTCATGGCTCCTTTATTCACACTTGCATTATATCCTATAAAACACCCATCTTGCATCGCAATTTTTTTTTAAATGTTTTTCGCGCGAGACGAGCTCATTGCGAAAATAATAATAATAGTTATAACAACAACAACAGTATTATCTCGTTTTTATTGGACGGGGGGAAAAAAAACATCTTCATAAATTAGAACCCACTGACGGTCGTTCTCGTGTGTACTTCTCGGCGCGCACCGAATCTTTTTTAGTATAATACACAAGACACGCGTATTATATTATTATTATGTATATAATATAGCATTGAAACGACGCGACGGCGGCCAACTCGTTCACCTCCGTTGGAGTGCATAATATACCTTCGCTTAGTGTCAACCGGATAACGAATGAGTCGTATGAATAAAATACGAATAAAATAGTGTAATAATAATAATAATAATAATAATAATAATAATAACGATAATGATAATAATAATAAAAATAAACGACCAAGGCGCGTATAAGTGTACTTGCAATCGTGTGCATACTATATTATTATCATCATAATATATGTGTCGCCTATCACGATTTCCCGTTTTCCTGTCTTAGTGTCTTAGTATTACATGTAGTATGACCACCGAGTATGAATCCTTTATCCTAATCGTATGATGTAGGTACAAGTAATTCAGGTACCTACTATATATTGCAGAGACACGATCTCGGTAGAAACCGTTTGGCAGACGGATTTAGTAACTCATCCAATGCTTCCATAGTTCCATCTGATCTTATATATGATGTGTAAGATATATTGAACATTAGATACACGTGGGTCAGAGACATAGAAAATATTATTTATGAAGAGCGTCATTTGTGCAATGCAAGGGTGTGCATTTGAATTTCAGCTCATTTATCTTTAATTTCATACATTATTTATTGACTTGGCAGGTCGATAATTTATGATTTTCTAACAAAAATAATAACATTTTTGGACTTTTAGATTTTTACAATTACGATACAATTAATAATTTTTTTAATTACCATTCTTCTTCACTAGGTTTATTTTTTTGAGAATTTTAAATTTTAAATTATCTTTTAATTTGAAAAAAATATTAAGTAGCTTTTTGCATTATACATTAGCTGTGCACTTTTTTTTCATTTGTACCTGTCAAAAAAAAAAAAAATATCAACTATAAAAATGTTATAATGCTTAGAAACAATTTTTATATTTAAAAGCATAGGTACCTGTTTTGTGAGTATTTCTGATTGCAAGTGGTGAATTGTTTTTAATTTCATTCTAAATTCTGAAACAACTGCCCTGTTATATGTTTTTGTTTATCGATTATCGCAGTATAAACAATATTATTATACCTACCCATCAGTGGTTAAAGTGGGAAAAATGTTGAGGGAAAACTATAGTTAATACAAGTTAACGAGCGTTCCCGAGTTCTTACCAAATACTTAACCAAATTGTTTTAAGAAAGCACAAAAGCTCCTTCAATGTTTTCATTCACACGCCTTTATTCATAAGAAAATTATATTTATAGAATGTAAAAATGAATATTATGCTACACATAATATCCCTGTTCTTAAAATATGTTCCTATTTAAAGTTAAGTTTTAAATCTTCATTAAAAATACAAATAAAAACTAATTTATACTTAATATCACACGTTTTATTGTAGAACAGTATCAGTGCAACCGAATTATTTAAAGTAAATATCCCTAAAATTCATAATCAAAAAATTTTGTTTTTTGTATAAATAATGATTTATACAAAAAACAAAATTACCATGACGTGTCAACTGTCAATAACTATATTCAAGTTACCTTATTGTGTGTCTCTGGTTCTGTTTCCGCGGAGACGGTTAGTGTACGTGTTATCAGATTATCACGAGCGGCCGAGTAATAATAAGTCTGATAAATTATTAAAATTAACCTTCGGTATAAATTTACCACATATTTCTTGTTAAGCGTCCCCCCAGACTTTGGAGACTTAAATAAAAGAGGACACTCAATCTTACCATAAATAAGAAGACATACTCCGTCCCTCTCCGTCCACCCACTTTGATCACTGACTTATATTATATTATGATTGTGTGTCGATTGAAATGTCTATTGTGTTGGATAACGTTGTATTAAAACGAATGTATTTTTCACAGAAATCGTTGTTTCTATTGCTCTCTGTTGTTGTGAAACATTGTAGTATTTATAAATACTTTAATGCTTGACACTATTAAGTATATATATATATAACTAATAGGTAGATTTCTATACATAAAAAAGAACACGTTACTTGACGTTGGTTTCGTGTTTCGCGTGGGCATTAATATTGTTGTGTTAGTGCGTCTCCCTTTCCGCATGTGCAGGTTCACTGTGTAGGTATATACCGATGCTTATTCAAAGGGACTTATCATCTAAACATTGCGAATACGCAATTCCAAACACAATACTATTATTGCATATTATGATACACTGTCGTGCGGTCACGTTATTTACGTATAGGTACTCCGATAGAAATCGTAAATTTGAACTTAACTCATACGCGTATATTATAATATCTATTTGAATATTATAAAATTGATTACACTCGCAATATTTTGCAATAGCAATAATGGTATAAGGCATACTGTGTACATGTTTAACAACACCGAGCTGCACTCGCACATCGTGATCAGGAACATATATTTTGTTTTAGGAAATATGATGACGCAGGGGTGTATGTCAAGTACATCCCACAGCGATATTTTGTAATTCTATCCTTTGCATAAGAAAGCAAAATATTTGGATATTTTTTCGAACTGTATTTAAATAATTTAATATGTATAGAATATACATATACCCTCTATTAATTAGCTATAACTTATAACATTGTTATTTTATACAAGTTTTAAAATAAGACAATTTCAACAAATATCGTATTATGCTATAGGTATATAATATGATACAATGTTTTCTTTAACAACCAATTTGATTTAATGCAAAAAATATTAATTCAGGGTTAGATTTTGAAATCAAATTATTTAGACAATGTTCAATACACTTATATAGTTGCAATATTTTATCGAAAACTATAGATAGGTACAACCGACGCCTAATAGAAAACGATGGACTTTACTGATAGAAAGTTTAATATATACGTAAAGACATTGGTGTAAATTGGGTGGGACACGGTACCATAAAAATCTTCTCAAAACTAGGCTCCTCAAGAATAATATAACCTGACTAGTTAATGTTTTATATTATGTAATTGATGTAAATAATAATATGTATTTGAATTTCAAATACTGTAATTGTGGTGTATGGGGTGGTAGGATTTTTTAATTAAATATCATAGGGAACTTTTGTTTCCCCGAAACATTTGCGATATTAAGAGATCAAGGATACAAATCATGTACCGCTCAACACATATAGTAGGTACACTATATAATATTGGTCTTGTGTACAACTATTTATTATGAACAAACACACTAGCTGCTTGTTTAAAAAAATTAAATCATTTTTACTACGGTTAATTTAATTAATTTTAATTTAAAAAATGTACGATTATTTCATATTATCAATCATTTTGTGACAATCTGAATCTACAAGTTCATGGCACCCCGATGAAGCATCACTGCAGCTGCAAGCTGCAAAACGTTTCCAAGCCCACCCCCTCCTTGAAACAGCCATTGTGTCAAAAAACCAACAAACAAGCATTGTAAATTGTAATAAACCAAGTGGGTTAGCTCCTAGATTGTTTCTACGCAGCCACCTCCCTGCAGTAGTAAGTTGAATATACTACTGCATCAATAACTGTACTCTTGACTCACGTCTATATATACACTTATCGAGTGCGTACGTTTCTTTTCGAACTGTCTACGCGCCGAAATTGAGTTGCTCAAACAAAGTTGGTTGCTCAAACAAAGTCGTAAATAATTGTAATACTCTGTGGTAGCGTTGGTAAGTACGGCCGTGTCGAGTGGCGTACGAAGAAATGACAACGCGCGAGATGACTGGTGTCCCGGCGGTGTGTCTATTTATGGAAAAAGGTCTTTATAACTGCACTGCGCGAGCGCGTACGTAAAAATTCTCTGAACTATTACTTTTTACGGCTTTGGGTTGTTTTTAGAACGATTATAATGTCGCGCCGGGCTCGCGGGATTGCGACGGTACTCAAGTCGGAACGCCCGATGATGCGGCAAAGATCTAAGGTGATAAATATTCGGCGAGATTAAACGGTTCGGACGGGGAAACGAGAACATGGTTCTCCGACATTAACCCCTTTCAAACCTTATTAGTTACTATGCAGAGGTATAGAATATTGCATTACCTATATTTAGCTGACCGCAGAATAACTATGCATTTCCCACTGCCACTGAGACGCGATCTACCGCGTGCGTCATTGTGTGTTGCACACTGCGTCGGCCGCTGTGGACTGTGGGCCCGATCCCCATCCACATATCTCTTCGGTAATATTAAATTAATAACTATTATTATTATTATTAGTAGTAGTAGTAGTAGTAGTAGACAGTAGTAACTACCGTTCGCAATGGTCGAATATGAGGCGTCGGCGTCGGCGTCGGACGCCTAAAAATACGACGACAACGGTGCGCCATGGCCGCCGCACACAATATCATAATATATTATTATGTATACGACAAAAATTGTGCGACACACTTGTGCTCGACGACCGACTAATGACTATTATTATAATATTCTAATAAAATATTAGTACACGCACGACCGTATGTATGGAAATGTACTGCAGGGCGCTGTTGTAGATCAAACTGATGATGGTATATAATATGAGCGTGTAACGCAGAGTACCGATTCGAATAGTGAAAAACTGATAAAAATGTTCCGAGGTTGTATTAGGTAGGTATTAGATATATATTTTATACATTTTGCAAGTAGCCTAATTGTAGGTAAAACACATAATAATAATTCTTTTTTTTTTAAATGAATGTTCATCGAAAAGTTCATAGCAGGCATATTTCGCAACGACAATAATTAGGAGCACAACACACAGTTAAATCAGTACATAAATAAATTGCATTGATCAAATAAAATATTGCTAAGTCGTAGTTGGAACTATTGTTTGCCAATAATTCACATATGAGTCCATCAGTAATCACCAAAGTACCTACTATATAATTGTGTAAATAAGTTAGTGGTAATAATAGTCTAAAAGTGAAATTATTCGAAACATGTTGAACATTTAATTTTATTAGTATAAGTATTTGGGAAAAGTTTCAAGCCTATAATAAATATTTAGTGAATTAAAACAACCGAAATCGTTGGCATAAAAGTTTTTATTATGTACAGTTTTGTCAAAATGTGAATTTAAAATGCTTACATAGAAAATTGTGACTGTCGATATTTTTGAACTTAAGAGGAACCTATTGTACTTATTCATTTTTAAAGCTTTTAAATCAAGCGACAAAACATTTTTCAATATAAATTTAAAAAAAAAAACTAAAATATTATAAAATGTCAACTGTTTAAAAGTTAACATTTTTCAAATTTTTTAAATGTTAACATTTGTCATAGTAAAATGTATTGACGGGACTTCTAAATATTAAATGCGTGGTTGTTACTTATATAAAATATGTCACATCACTTCAATCCAATCTGTTGGTAGTTGTTTACGTGGTTAGACAACCTGCATACCTAAATACATAACATTATATCATATTAGAATAAATTATAATAATATGAGATCGTTGGTAATTTAATTGGTCTGTTACACTCTTTAAGACACTTATGAATGGGTCAAATATTATTATATCTGTTTAGCATAACGTGTGATAAAGTGCATTTCGCTTAGAACTGTTGATGATGAGAAAGTGATCATAATATTATTTACCGAATGCATTCGTTTATATATTTAGTTAGAATGTAGAATGTAAATACTAAGTATGGATAAAAACTGCTTTACTCCAAATTCATTACTTATTAAGTTTAAACTTTAAACCTATTCTGTAGCTTCAATAATAAAGACATAAACTATCTTTCCATGTTATTTCATTTCACAAGTATTGATATAAAACTTTGAGAGGAAAGGACAGTTTAAAAAATCCACTTGTTTGACTAGTAGTATGCTGTTTTTTAAAAAACTTGGAATAGAGTTAAGACATAATACATTTTATTCGAATGTGCCCCAAAATTAAAATTAAGCTTATTTTGAAGTAAATATAAAATTATTATTGGTGCGATGTTTAAATGTAATTTTTAACTGATTTGAACCACTGCAATCTGTTATCATAAAACCACTAAATATGACAGTAAAATTTAACCCTGGGAGCTAAGTAACCTTTTTTTACAAACGGCCTATATTATATAATATTGGCACATATTATTATAGTATTATATATATTTGCAAATAAATTCATAATACCTAGTACAGTGAATAGGTAGTATTTTATATATTATATACATGAAATGACGATAAATAAAGATATACAGGTACAGGTTTAGTTTATAATAACTTGCGAGTTGCAACCCTTTATGTATATTATATAAAAGTTATGACTGAATTTCAGAGTACCTATGCAGTTTCTTATACCTATATACTCTATAGTCTATACTATGTATATAGTATATACCTACATACAGGATGATTATTTTATCCAAGTACGAGTTTTAACGAGTGATATCTTAAGAAGTTCGAGGTATTTTTGAGTTGAACAACACATTATTCTATTTTATATTTTTCTCTGGTCCAGTATTATACATTGTTCTTGAATTTTAAAACTCGTTGCAGTATTTTTGAAGATACCGCTTGATTCACGGTGAAGGAATCGCCCTGTAGCACCCCATATAATATAATAAATATGTGCACACGACTCTCGGATAGCATAAATTACTACATTATAATATTATGTTGTTTGATTAATTGCCGGACGGACGGACGGACAAAAGTTGTTAAATGAAAAATAACCGTGTCGCGTTTATTGAAAGTAAAAAAGTGTTTATGCGTACATATACAGCACGCGTGCTTGTTTTTGCTCCCATATAATATCAAGTATATAGGAAGTTGAAATAATCGCTTGGTCGATGTATTAGTAGCAGGTATCTATATAGCAATAATAAGAGTCCATGACCTATGGTCGTTCGAGCGCACACACCACTCACACTCGCACGCCACATATGCACATTATTCACACACACACACACACACACACACACACACACACACACACACACACACACTAGTCACATTCGCATATTATATATTTACTGTCATGCACGCGGTGCATTGTGCCCTCGGGTGACCATCCAAGGTCCTGCGGCGGCTGGAGACTTGATGAAATTTCTGTACGGCAATAAACGGTTTTAATGCAAACCGACGAGTGGTTTATTTATACCTGGGCATATGTTGTACACTGGACGTGTGGCAGACGCCGGCGGAATAGCACGGCCTATTATTGTACGCGTAAAATGTGTATTGCATTTGCGGTTTTCGTTTTCGACACATATTTACGGCGTTTCCGCGCGTGAGCGTCTCCGGAATTCCGTCCCTACAGATACTGCACAGCAGTCGTTGTCTAGACGGAAAGTATAAATCGCGTCCAGACACATCCCGTGCTGCACTTAAATTAATCGCGTGCCGCCGCTGCAGTCGGCGCGGGGGCTGGACCGTCGTGAAAAAAAATACTGATTGAAGCCACGACTTTGTCACGCCCCGAACACTATTGCCGAAGACCGTACTATAATAAACAACTCTCATCTCGGTCTCCGAATTTTGATTATAATATATATACGTATTTGTTTGTTTTATTCGTACACTCATTTATATTGAAATCAATCGAAATCCCATTTAATTTCGTTAGTTTTTTTTTTTTTTTGTTCGTTGTCTTCTGCAGTATTTCTGTTCGTCTAAACAAAACCGGCCATACTATTGCAATGTACACATTTTTAAAAGTATATTATTTATTTTTTCATAGTCGAAAGACTTTGGTTTTATACGATCATAATTTATTATAATATATAATAATAATCCAATGGAATAATACAAGGTTATAGCTATTAAAAGGAAAATGTAATATTTTAACTCGATTTTTTTTAATAAAACATTGTCGTTGTGTAGAAATATATAGGTACACTCTTATATTATAAAACATATACAGCATAATATTATATTATATTGTACCAAACGCACGAGCGTTATACCAATATAAAATAATTTTGCATTTAATATCATGCCTATCTATACCCGAAGTGTATAAAAAAAATAATGAATTATTTTTATTTTAATCGTGTGTACTACATAAATTTGTAATAAGCCCATAACGTAATGAGTACATTACACTTAATTTCCTGGATTACCACGGCGGTGACTGTATTATAATAATAATTATAATATTATTATATACAGGCTCGTTGAAATCAAATCTCAATGTCCGTTACAATATACAACGCATATTATATAGAAATTATAAGATTTGCATAATTGTCCTGTACGCATTAAATACATAATTTGAAAAGGAAACGCGTGGCGCCTTTTAAAATCGCTCCGACACGTCTTAATGTTCCAACACAACTTTTTAGCTCCTAACCAGTTTTTTTTTATAGTGCTATTATGGTATGGTATATATACATACCTCGATAACTGAGTAGTACCTATATATGTATGTATATATATACACGATTACCATAATAGACATGCATACACAATACCCACATAATATATATATATTATATATGTGTAAGTGCGTTTTAATAAGCAAATAAAATTGATTAAGCCAGATATTTAAAACTGTCTTGTACACTCATACAAAGACGCGATCCGCTGTATACATATTATAAGTGTAATAACAATATTTACTTTCGTTTATAACTATTAGCAAAACGTGGGGGTACCTATATTATTATAAATAAATAAGCGCCGCTTTGTTGGTTTAACGGTACACGCGCTGAAGAAAACAACGTCGAAATACGAAAGTCATATATTATCATAGTCTTGTACACGCGGAGACATAATAAAATCGGTCGGAGGAATACAGATTACTATATATATAAATACCTATATAATATTAAATCGTTGTTCAGACGACGATCTGCACCCGTTTGATTTTTTCATCAATTTCTATTCTCTTGATTATTTTAATTTCATTCCGCGTTAATTAAAACTTGTTGTTCGCCGCTGCTCCGAGTTTGGACGCGCCACGTGATGCTCGCCGTATAATATACGCGTAGCTTAATTAAAAGCCATGTATACGCGATCATGTCTTGTCGAAACAAGGGAAATCCAAACCTCCCGACTTGAGTCCGCCGCCGCCACATTTGCGCCCGCGATTTATGTCCGACCGCGATAAAATGTCGTTCTTCTCTCTCTCTCCACACACACACACACACACACACACACACACACACACACACACACACTACACTAACGACCCTAACTTCGGATTCCGCAGCTCCGGTTATATACCGACCGACCCGAGTATGGTGTACACGCGAAATGATATATTATACTTACGCGTGTACGACGTTCAACTACGTAAACACACAATCGAGAAATATATATTATGCTGCAGTGTGAGTGTGTATCGCACACGTGCGTGTGTTGAGCATCAGCTAGTATACGAAAGACGCAACTTGTATATTATACTTATAAGTATACGTGTGCGGTGCGGTTGGCGACGACGAAATATGGTTACACTTAGAGCTTTGCGCGTCATAAGCCAAAACGTAAAAGCGCAACTAATTGTCATCGGAGGGTCGTGTGTCAAACAACCACCCTCGCAATGCGAAACTATATTGTATCGTGTGTGCAGAATTCACACACACACACACACACACACACACACACACACCCACAAACGTATAAATATAGATATGTATAACGTAACGTTTTCGTAAAAAAAAAATAATAAACAAATAAATACGACAAGGATGTTTTATTATATACACATATTATATATACGTTGGTTTTTGTCGTCGCGGGTGGTGCAGGGAAATAACCGTTTTGCGGGTGAAATGACCCAAAGGCGCCTTTACAAACAGCTCGTCTGCGTCTCCTTTCCTATTTTTCTTATTCTTTCACCCCCCCTACCCCATCCACGACGCTCGAAAAACCTCCGAAATTGCTATCGTACGAGGGACGACGACGACGACACAAGAAATATGCCGCCCCCACCATATCCGCCCTGTATACGACGTATATATGTATGTGGTGTATAAATGCCGTAGAGGAGACACATTCTTTACATATATGTATATGCGTAGCGTTTCTCTTATTTATACATCTATTCTAGTTTTTAATCTTCCCCTTCAACCACCACCGTCAACCCCGTCCTCTTCTGCCAAGTCTCGCGAGTGTGTCGCATTCGTTTGGATTATATGCATTTTGTTTTTGCGCACTGTACACAATCACCATATAAACACACTGCACGCGTGTACATATATTATAATGCAATGTAATTCCCCCTCCCACCATAGCTTACGTCTTCTCGTGTGTGTGTGTGTGTGTGTGTAGGGGCGGTCGCGCATTAATACGAGTATATAACGGGGATCTCCGTGGATGATTTGAGTGCCTAACGGGCGGGTTCTGTACCACTTAATTTGAAAAACTCGCGGAAATCCGCACAGACGCGTATGTAATAATATAACATTAAGTACACTCGTTTTTGCAAAATTAATTATGCTATGTTGGTATAGATGTATCCGTCGTCTATAATCTATATCTATTTACGAATATATTCCATTGAAGTATAACATTCACTACACATATAGTACGCGCAGACCGAAGAACGAATTGTTCAGGTTCCTTTATAATAATTATTAGTATAATTCAGAAGTATAATAATTCAACAGAATGTGTATCCTAAAATAGATAATTCTTTTTAAATTGAGTGTAATTTTTAATTTTTAAACTCAAAAGTTTTATTTTCTTAATAATTAGTCCCAAGTTTAATTAAGTGTTATTCATATTACACTCTAAAGAGTTAGTAACATTGAAAATTAGGAACTGTTAGAAGTTAGAACCTACGAGTTTAATGCGCACAATATATTTTGTAATCAATTTTGTTTAACATTCTAAAATTCACAAATCTATGATTGAATAATGGAAATTATGAATAATTTAAATAATAAGTCAAATGTTAAATTTCAATAAACCTCTACCTTTCAACAATAAAACAATAAATAAAGAAACCACAATTTAACATTTAATTTGTTCATCGGAAATTAAGCCCATACTAATTAATATGAACATAATAATATGTTTAATGTTTATATGCATATGTTGTATTTATTAAATTATTTTTTTTCATGTAATACTCAACTATTTCGTTTCATAATACAGTTTGAAGTAACAGTATTAAAAATATACATATTACATATTCTTTTTAAGTACAAAATTATAATTTAACTCGAATATAAGAAGTACTTAATGTGAGAATGTTTTGGCAGAATGTTTAACAATAATTAAATTACCTTCCCGGCGACATAATTATAATTATTTATAAAAACGAACGCAATCAAGCTCCGGTTATTGATTTATTATAGTGCTAACTTTTATGTTTCTCTCACAAACAAAATTAATAAAATAGCAAATTATAATTGATGTGAACAGCTTACAGCATATTAAAGTATTGTAGTCGAATTGATTTTTCACAGATAGACTAATTTAATTTGTATAATACGTACATTTATTTATTTAACAAGTCTTGGAGGTTATTAGATGTACCCATTTTATGAAAATAATGTATCCCCATTTTATAATAATATATACACTTATTGTGTTAATTTTGTTTCATTAGAGTTATTGTATATAAAAAAAGTCATTTGATGTTAATATTTAAATGATATTATTGCGCACTCGAGTGTGTGCTGTTATGATGTGTTTTTGAAAATATCGAAATATTCCTCGTGTAATAATAACAAACTGTCGGAAATAAATAAAATATTTATATAGGTACACGTCCTTCTAAACGAATGCCGAATGCCATCATATTATGATGTGTACGAGTTTTGCGATACTTATAAATATAGGTATTATCGTTAAGCGCGTTCGACTAATATTCATTGCGAAATGAAATACATTTGAATAATCTGCAACAGACGCTGGTGGAGGTCAAATTACGTGGACGACGTGTCGTCAAATATTCGACATTTCCTTGCAACGTTGCGCATTTTTGTATTGGATTTGAGATTATTTAAGTATAATATAGAATTATACTGTTATAGAAGACACTTGTCTACTTGCAGGTATCTAATGAAAGTGTAATATTCTGTTATGTTGCACAATTATTAATTAACATAAACGACTGTGATAACTCAAAAGTCAAAATAACTGCCATTTCGTTGTTGTTGCACTTCGTATCACGTATACCGTGTTTTGGTTTGGGTACCACATACAAATATTTTATCGATTGATATCACTTGCAGTCTGTGACACACTGACGGTGTCTCGAACTTTGACTGTATGTCGAAGAAAAAACCCGATTCTCTTGTATAGAATTTTATCTCGTCATCTCGCTCATAAATATTGTACGAAACATCGACAAATCGAATTTTTATCTCTATGCAGCTGTACACACGGATTTATAATTATCTCATCTCCAGTCGTACAACAAATGACCATTCGCGTTCAAACAATTGGTATTCAGTCTTACGTATTCCGTATTCGTGTTAAAAATGTCAAAACGTAAATTAAAAAAAGTTTTAAAAGATTAAGGGAAATGTTAACAAACAACGTTAGATTTTTATGACTGTGGTATGTACTAGGGAGACCGTGTAGTTGTATAGAAAAAGAAAGTTGACGTACAGGCGATACCGACCAACCGATATAAGCTCAACGTTATTGACCGTTTAGAAAAAAATAATAAAAGTAAATCTTCTTCACTTAAAATTCCGAGAGGTGATAGAAAACACTTTTCTTTAAAAATCGTATAAACACTTCTTAAATTTTTTTTTTGTCGTATTCATCCCCAAGTCCGAGGTACTTATTGAAGTTTTAGATATATCATTATTGACCTTTGTGTGTGTTAAGCATGCAGTCAGCATTAGCTGCGTTTTGTGTATGTAATATATATATATTTAATAAACATATATAATATTATTTTTTTCTCTCTCGAATAATAATAATATAATTTTTCATACTTTGTATTATAATAATTTATATATTGTATTACGTATAATAATATATAGGCAATGTAACTATACATCAAATAAATCATCTGGTAATTTTTATTTTTTATTCTAAGCATGAAAAAAAACAGTGTACAAACGCTCGCGTATACCTATACGGCTTTATACGTATAATATAGTCAAAGCGAACGTGTAAAACATGTAATTTCGATTATAATATATTACTACGCGGCACAGTGTTTATTGGGAAAAAAATTGCATCGCTCGGGAACTACCTGCAGTATAATATACGTTGTATTATATTTATACATACCTACACATAGTTAAGTTAGGTATATCGCATACATAATATTATAGTGCGTCTATTATGTTACATACCAGTTTTTTTTTTTTTTGTAAGCGGGAAATAATGACAATATTAGCGCATAAAACGTAATGGAGTTATCTTGTTACCTACCTATATATACATATACATATATATATGGTGACTGACGACAAACTACGTTTGATCTGCGGGCATATACTCGTATAAAATATATTATAAACTAATATTATAATATAAATATATAGAGAGAGAAAGAGATGAGAAATCGCGCCGAGTTCTATTATTATTCTAATAATATAGAGGTAGTTGCATTACAATAATACAATATTTTCGTACTATATTATATAAATTAAAATATATTATATAATATATCCTTTGAATTACGGAGCTACTGAATCTGATTTATAAGTAATTTATTAATATTTACAGTCTGTTTTGTAAATCGCACGGTTGCAAATCTTTTTAGAGCACCTATTGTTGAAAAATGTGGTTACACTACTTCATATTATTATAAATCAAAGTTTGACATCTGTAGCGAACAGGCTGACAAAAGACAGACTAGTTTTATCTCATAATATTGTTATTTCGTTGGTAGTCGAAGTAATTTTAACGAAAATATGACCATTTTTTGAGCCACCCTGTCTCCTATCAGCATTTTCTAAAAAATGCACATTATTTACTATAAATGTAGGTACCAAATCAATGACCCTGCAGTTGTCTTGTTTTTGTAAATTTTTAAACATTTTTCACACACATATTATCGGTTAATGATATGCATGGCTATACATCATTCTGCATTTGTTCAATACTGTAATATATACCTATTATACCTAGTGTGTATCTAAATATTAAGGATTTCGTGTAACCGTATACTGTTAATTGGCTCTTCCTTAAAAATGAATATCCAAAATCTTATATATGGGTTGGAATCGACACGATTTTGAATTCAATTATCATTACATTATAGTAAATTCCAAACGTTTTGTTGAGAAATTGGTTATTTTTCGGCAATGTACCTATAAACGTGTTTGACAAAACAAGATTGTTCCTGATCGTATACATATCGCTTCATCAGTTCTGTGCGACTGTGTTGGGTTTCTATACATACATATATAACCAAAAACCGGTCGAGTGATTATATTTTTTCAAACAGATATTAATAATAATAATAATAAAATAAAAATCAAAAGTAATAAAATGTATTTTAATGTGCCATTCAAATGAAAGTGACTATATACTCACATACCAATTTATTGTAATACACATCTATTATGTCTTACTGACAAAATAGATAATAGGGAGTTTTATAAAATGCCCATTGCCCAGTGTAGGCTCGGTAGTGTAGAAAATAGAAATTATCACATTTTTAAATGTATATAATAATATGGTATACTATATGTACCTCTCATATTATTAAATATACTTAAGTCTTAATCTTAAACCATATTTTCTTCAACTGTCGATGTTTTACATTCCTGTTAGCAACGGGAAATTTTTGTATATTCTACTACCACAGATTCTAAACTTCTCCCGAACAGCAACTTTTAAAACAAATCTTTTTTGGAATACCTATACCGATTTTTACTGTAAATTTACAATTTGATTTTTCATGAAATTGTTGAAACATAATTCAATGGACTGGTGAACTTGTATTTATCCGATCTAGCATAATATTATCCCGTACCGTTTATAAAATGAATGTAATTATTATTTTTTTAATTACTCTAATCGTTTTTACGGAACACCAGAAAATAAACTGTTGTTAAAAATATATTATACAATATCAGCCATATTGGTCGATTGTGAATACGTGCTAAATTATTTGAATATACGCACTCACGGATATCGGAGCACTTATATAGTTATACCTACTGCTGAATCACGTTCTTCGAAAATACCCTTTGCTTGATTAAAAAAAAAAACAAAAACAAAAAAACCGATAAATAAACTATTGTTAATTTACACCCTGCGGTATAGTATATTTAATTTGTGCCGATTAGTCGATGATAGCGTCCCATGAGATATATGATGGTATATACCGGGGTTATACCATCACTAGCTGCGGCAGAGATTTTGCTAAAATCGTTATTAGGTTTAAAGTTACAAACTTTTCGCCCGGCTTTGTGCGCGTTTATTCTCGACTGGCGGTGGTCCAAAATATTTCCAATTGTTTTATATCATTTCGACCAGAATATTATCCTGCAAAGTTGGTTGCTATATGTCATATATGTATATCATACACACACAAAGACAGTTGAAGTTGCAGTGGCATATAACGCGATTACGCGCGTTTAATCCGGCTGTAACGGTTGGTGGCTGGTGTGGCAAGTTAACAGCGAGAGTGCTAAAACAAAAATTAGACAACCGGACAACAGGAAAAGAAAATCGTCCACAGGAAACATGAAATTTTGGATTTTCGTGTCTGAAAATAGGTTTTATAGTTTTATTTTTGTAGTCCATACACATAATGTTATTTTACTTAAATTTTCTTTTGAATAATTTCAAATACGGCCATGGAATTTAAAAATTTTAGTTTACCACTCTTGTTTTAAGATCAAAACCATTATCAATTTTGATTTTTAAATGGCAATCTACATTTATTATTAAATAATCTAAATAACGAGAAAGAAGATTTTACTAAAATCTTGAAGTAGGTATCTAAAAACAATTTTAAATATTGGACGAACAGTTTTTTATCATATTGGTATTACCAAGCGTTTTAAGTTTAGTCAAGACTGTAAAATATGTCAAGTGGTTAAATAAATGTATTAAATGTGTATTAATATAAAAAAAAGCTTTTTTTATTTAACATGTATTTATCCTTCAAATTGTTAGATTAAGAAATTATAAATATTGGTTGACATTAAAAATCTAAATTCCATATTTTTTTCATTAACAAACATGACGTAAAAAATGCCATTATAAAACTTATATATTAAATTACATAATTGTATATTGAGGTATGCATCGGTCTACAATAATGCTATTATTTGCAAGACGCATTTAAAATAAAGTACTTTCCTACATTAGTTTTAAATTGTAAT
Source organism: Myzus persicae (assembly GCF_001856785.1). Lineage (NCBI taxonomy): Eukaryota > Metazoa > Arthropoda > Insecta > Hemiptera > Aphididae > Myzus > Myzus persicae. The sequence goes on along the minus strand of NW_019100825.1, from coordinate 521,864 downwards.
TATACATGCCACATATAATGCGTGAGATTATATTTATATTAGAGACATAACACTTGGGTCTTAAACACGTGTTAGTTTTCGTTAATTGTGTTTTCTATAATTCAGTCAATTACTCTTGTTATATCTTGTACACTACGTTATACCTACTTGTATTTATAATTATTTAAGTACTTTAGGGAATGTAATGTTATAGTAGCCCCCCCTCCCCTCTGATATTTAGTGGTTCAAACAGGAAAACAATTTCCTTTAATTATTTTAATTTACATTTCGTTAAGTGTTTTTTTTATATTAGTATTTGTACTTATTTTGTAATTTTAGATACTTGAAAATGCTAACAAAAAGGTTAGTTTAATCTTATACTTAATAACTATGGGAATCTGACTGTTGATTCGTTAGCATTCAACAATTTGAAAAATTCCATCAAGATAATAGTTACTTACTTACACAATTAATGCCGTTACTGAAGAACTTTTTTAAATAAGTAGTATAGGTATATGTAATAATTGTACCTATTTAAATAATTTTTCATTAGTGCGTTGGAATACACATTTGATATACATTCCAGTTTTTTTTCAATCAGCAGGTATGTAAATATGCTATTACATAATTATATTATGTAGATCACGTTGATCGGGGACATATAGATGTAATATAAATAATAACATACAGTCACGCCGGCGACGATAATATTATTATATTATACACGTCACTATAGAGCGGTATTGGATTTTAAATATTCGAATCAATTCCGCACCTTTTTGTCGGACACTTTTATGTATTAATAAATTAAACAATACTCTCCTTGAGCTCCGTCCGATGTAGGTAGGTTTAAATATAAATTAATACGTGATCATCTGAGCACGGGTCAAGGACTGGGTTTAGGACGTTGAAATAAAATCCTGCAGAACATACATTTATACAATAATATGAAACTTTTATTAATGTTTTTATTGTCTTTATTGTGAGTATTTATTTATTTAAAAAAAAAATATTATTAAAGGACGTGATGCAACCAATTGACATTGCGACTTTAATTCGGTACCAACGGTGGTCTCGTTCATAAACCATGTGTATTAAGCGAAAACACAAAATAAATCCGACATCGTTAACATCACCCGCGTTTGCCCGCAGCAATAAAACGTATATAGCGAGTACCTATAAAATGCACCGTGATCCTTTTATTTAGAGATTTATCGAACTTAATTTTATTCTCAAACTGTTTGAGCACAAATTTTTAAATCTAATAGTACCTAATAAGATAAACTATCAGTAATATAGATGAATACTGTATTCAACCTACTAATTTAATCTACTTTTATATACGAACATTTAGAACATAAAACCAATTATTAGATTTATTTTGTATAACAATTTATTTTTCGAACTTCAGACTATTTGAACTTCCAAAACCCAATCATAATTGTGTGACCAAAAAGTAATTATTTTGGTAAATGCATTTGTTTTTTTTAAACAAGTTATTTAAGAAATAATTCTACCAAATATCAAATTAAAAAAATTATAATTTATAACTAATGTTATTTTTTAGACGACCGCAGAAGGTAGCGCATCTGCATTATGTTGTAAATTGATGTAATCATATGACTTTAAATTATCTAGAAAAAAATGTTTTCTGAAACGCGTCAAGATACCTACATCGAGAAAATTACTGTTTATACTTTATAGAGATGAAATAATCGCCCCTGGTCTTAATATGTGTATGATATATTAATATACCTGCATTACAAATTATTGCCCAATGTAGTGATGTATTATACTTGTGTTAAATCACGATTTCTGCATTGCACTCGAGAACATGTATTATTGTAATGCGAGTAAAAAAAAATCTGCCGAAATCGCCCTCAACACTCGGACACGGCACGGTGCACATCGGTAGGTGTGTATAGTATATTATTATATGTCGACGCGCGTGTGGAAGGTTGCCGTCCGCGAGGGCGGAAATAGAGCAAATAAAAATGAAATGAAACCTCTGAGCCGGTGAAATATATATTTTATCCGCGCCGCGGAAAACGTAATAAAAGCAACTTATGAGGGCCCCGATAAGACCGGCGGGCCGCGGCGGTCAAGGAAAACGCGCCGCGGCACCGTTGCCCAATGGTCCGTGCCCGATAATTTAGGTGCTCCGCCGTTTCGGGGGGGTTGTGTCGTCGCTCGCCCGCTACAACGCTCTAGCACGCGTTAGCGGAAGATATACGGATATCGTGTGTATACCTGCGACTGCAGCATCAGCGCGAGGGGTCGGCGTTAATTATGATCGCCGTATCGGGCGACCCGTCGTTTATCGCCGCCGTTTAAGCGCGACTGGGATACGTGCGACCGCACATTACACGCACTGCACGCGGCCAAGACTTGTCGCGATTGGCTTACATCTATATATATATATATATGTATTATATTTTATATCCAGCACGATACCTGTATAATATTGTGTAACACCTATACCCCGCACGTATTATCTTTATGTATATAATTCTATACTGTACGTGTGCAATATACGTCACTGAAATCCTGCTAAACGGCAGCACCCAATTTTTCCTATGCGTTTAGGTGACGCCCCGGATGGTTTAGATTCACAATCGGACTCGGTACGTCCGACCCGGGGAGTAGCTCAAACGGGGGTTTTAAGATTTGCGAAGGAAGTATTTGTTTATATACGGTTGCTTATTGCAGGTTATAGAAGAAATATAAACATATTTAGTAGAAATTTGTATTTTTTTTTTTTTTGCTTATTTGTTGCTCGTGGTGGTTCGTCGGGTATCAAATCAGGTATAAGCATGTATACAATTGAATTTTCGCACATTGCCTACCAAGGTGGCCAAATTGTACTTATAGCCGCTTATTGGCATGGCCGCGATGATCAAAATAAAAACAAAACGTATTATTTATATGAAGTACTCATGAAGCTCGGTTCGCAATCCACAGCAGGGAGGCATAATTTCGCATTATCTCCATAGAGTTCTGATTTTTAACGGGCAACAAAGTGCACGGGATCAGCTCTAGTTATATATATATATATATATATATATACCTACAAGGCGATTCTCCGAGCATGCCCACCACCGGGTTTTCCTTTAATATAGGTACATAATATTGTACTTTTTTGAAAATTTTAAGCGCATAATATACTTAAGGACCATATGGTTTCCAGTTCACAGTTTTTTACATCGTTTAAAGAATGTCCGGTGGCGATACAAACTTTTTTTTCAACCTATTTTACTGAAAATTATGAATGATTTATATGCTTGATTTTTTTTTTGAAAATGTTTATGTAGGTACCTATCCGTATAAATCAAAATTCGAACCAATAGTTTCCGAGTTATTAAATATATATAATTATACTATAGATTATAGTCCTTAAATGTGGTTTTACGAAACTATAACATAGTTGCAATATTTAATAATATGATGGAGTACTTATTATAGCCAGACAATTCATACAAAATATAAAATGTTGATGGATTAATATAATTATAATAACTATTATTTTCAAATCATCATTGCCTCCATATTATCATGGAACTACCCTTAGTATACAAAGTTAAATCAGTTAAACACTACTTGTTCGAATTTCAATCGGGTATCTTCATCAACATTTAAAAAATCATTTACTTAACAATTTACAAAAGGACGATTCTCATGTGAATATAAGAAATTATTACCACCTCAGTATAGCCCTTACATAGCTTCCAGGCTATCAGGCCTGCAGGAACGAACTATAGTTAACCTTAAGTTTGATTATTGTAATTTCCATAAGTAATCGTATATATTTTGTATATTGTGCATTTGCGCATAACTATATATTTTAAACACGTGTAATTATATTCAACTACCAACGCAGGGTCGTCTATTTGCATGCGTTGCGACTTTATATAAAGTATTATTTTTAGTATACTTTTAGATTGCAACATTTTTTTCTTCAATTCAGCTAAAGACCTGCAGAAATTCGTAATAAAAAAAAATGTCTTATTTTGTAAATATGCATACGACTATGTAAGAGACGCGTCACATCGTGGCAAAAACGTAGCAGATTTACTTTTCGTATGGGACCAACGCTGAGTTGGGGCCCTCCCGGGTTGTTTTTATAGTGTTAGATGAAATACTTTACTGTTATCAATATGTTAATTTTATAACGTTATAACTTATAAGACTATTAAATATATACCAAAAATACACATTTTGTGGTTAAACGTATTAAGAAAAAACATTTTTATCGATATAGTAAATTTAGTATCTCAAAATAAGCTATAAAATGTTTTTTCATTTTAATTTACAGCGTTACTCAGCTATTATTATACTATACATAGTTTATCTTTAGAACATCCATATGAGTGACAACGGTGAATCATATTTATATCACATGTCGCGCAGTTTTTAATTATTTTTCTGGTTGTTACATTACACCGAATGTTATGACGATATGTTTTGAATATGCATTCCTCGTAGAAGAATTAATTTATAAAAAAATTCAACGTCCACACGACCACGCCACGTATAATTTGCGTGTTTTGATTTGATAATAGGATAATTAACTAAGTAACACTCACCTAGAATCCTCAAAATATCGAAAAAAAAAATTAAATTTTACGTGCTGCAGCGAGTATCTAATAATATATAATGAGTGGAGTTCAGAAAAAAATTAAAAACCATATGCTAAGATACCATATGCTGATTCAAATTTGTCGTATACTGTGTTATAACTTTAATGTACCTATATTTTAAATAATAATGTGGTTCTATGTACTTTGTGTGTTATAACTAATAATAATAACACCTTGAGATAAACATTTTTTTAATAATAACAATATAATTATTATTATTGTAATATTGGTATATTCTGCACTATAATTATAAAATATATTTCCATACGTAAACAGCTAATAGTAATCACTGTAATAATACTTTATTATTATTAAACTATTGAATATATACTCTGTGTGACTGTGCACTTAATTATGGGCCATGAGATATAACAATAAGTTATTAATTTTATTTAAAAAGATTTGTACTGCCGAATAAAATTTACAGTCACTTGACTTGTTAAATAGTGTGTCCAAAAATTAAAAAAAAACAATAAAACAAAAACGTCCACCAACTTTTTACAACTCTGAGCCTGATTTAGAGATTTTATTGTATCCTAGAGGAATTGAAAATTTTGATCGAATTCTTAAAATTATGTTCAACTAATCACCACTAAATAGTACAACTAATAGTACACTATTAAATAAGTAATTATTTCAAAAATGTATTATAATAATTATATTCATAACGACTAACGATACTGTTGTTATGATGGAAATATCTACCACGTATATATAGTGCCGTGCGGGGGCTTTAATAACAATATCATTTACCTATTTATGTACAATATATGCGTAAATATACGTTATATACCTACAATAAACATATTCATAGATAATACGTATGTGTGTGTATATAATACATATATATGCACTACGCAGTGCATGTAAATCGTCACGTATATCTCAACCCGTCGTTTTTGAACTGAATAATCGAAAATGATAAGCACGTACGTATATAGTGCACCGGATTTCTGTTGATGCTTCGCCAAAATCCGGGTCGGAAAACACGAAATTTAACACGGCGCGTGTATAATACCGTTTTGCTCTGCCACCGCGGTGAATATTTACCTGTTATAGTGATTTAAATTTTTCTTTTTCTTTTCCTTTGTGCGTATGTGGGTGCGCGCACGCGCTTGTTTTTTCGGATCTGGGACGTGTGTGCTAGGGGGGGGGTCCCTCTCTCTCTTACCATATATATATATATAGGTATAGTTATTTTCCGAACCAAGTTGTCTAGTTTTCCCAATGCGCCCTTGGGGACACCGGGATGGTTTCGTGGACGGAGAAGTGGTGGGCCATAATTCAGGACCACTCGGGTGAAATTCGTCGTGTTTTCTACCTAACATTTTGGCAATGTTTCAGAAAATTAGGTTCGTTTTAACACTTTTCTCATCGGGCAATTTTTTCATCCTTTTTTTTGTTGTTTTGAATACAAAAAAAAGGACTTGAATGCGAAAAAAACAATTCACGCCAAAAAAAGATGCACAAAACACCAATCCTATTTATTTTAAACGACCCGAAAACACTTAAAGTCGAATCTATAATAACAAATGCTGCAAACGAGTTTATTAAAAAGAACAACAAAAAGTTCACATTGCCACTGCAGTAGTATAAAATTATGTGAGATTATTAACTACAAATAGTATACTGCTATATTGTTATTTATTTTACAGAATTTTTTCTTGAATTACCACAGTATATATTTTTAGGATTCTTGTCGGCATGTTCGTCAAGCAAACCGTACTCGTAAGTTCAACATATAATATTATGTAGTATCTATAATATGAGCTTTATAATATATTGATTACTAAAATTCGAACGTTTGACTTTAATACACAATCCAAAAATTATAAATCCAAGTAATGCGAGTAGGACTGTCAGTCTGTATATTATGTATAGTATCTGTAGTAAAAATAACGTTTGTTTCATTTGTATACAATTAGCAGCAGTTATGGTCTACAGGTAATATATTCTGCGACGAAGTTCAGATAAAGAAAGTCACTTTTTTACTGACCTAGTTACTAGTTTAAGTTAACTTGATTAGTTAAAAAGAAGTTTGAACTTAGTCTAATTGAAAGTATTTTTTTATAATGAAAAGTAACTCAAATCAAGTTATAGTTATAAAGGCCTGTCATATTTATCTTTCATAAAAACTTTATTAAAGTTCACTGTAAAAAAATAAACCCTAGTATATCCATAGTTCTGTACGTAGAAAAGTAAGGGCCGCAAAGTTATATTATTACACACGCAGCGTGATTTCAACCCTCTGGACCTCTTATTATTTTTACTCACTACTGGTCACGACGAGGGCTCGGGGTCGAAACGTTTCATTTTCTGCAGTAGCACTCGAATAGTACCTACATACACATTTGTACAGTGTACACTATGTATATATTATGCGTGACTGCGATATAAATAATCGTGTGCACGACGAAGATGATCCGAGTAGTACAGGGGGGGACCATAACAATTAAAAGATGAGAAAATTAGATGGGGAAAAAAAAAATAATAAAATCGCACCCCACTAAATAGCGTAATATCGTTATATTATATTATACACCATTATACTGTTATTAGTGCGGCGTTATGGGACTGACTGTGTAGTATTATTATGTTTTCCGAAGTCCCGGAGATGGCGGCGGCCCGACGGCGTGACGGACGAGGACGAGAGCGGGAGTAATATCTTAAAAATAATGACGTCTGAACGGCCGATATTATTATTATCATTGTTGTTATTATTATTATGTACGCAGACGTCGTCTATATTATAATGTCCACCCGTATGTGTCTGTTATACTGTGTACACACACTCGGCTACACGAACGAATGCATTTCCGAATGTTTTAGCCGTATCATATTATTATTATCATTATATAATGGTCACATAATTTTCGGAAACATTATCTCGCGCATAAAACCAACAGTGGCAGAAGGGGGGGGGCGATTGTGACGGCGGCACGGGAGCGATCAATGTAGTGTGCAGAGTTATTAGCCCTCAGCCGGGCCCCGTCGCAGTATGTACATTATTATAATCGTATTATGTATAGCACGCGGACCATATAGAGACCGGAACTCTGCCAGAGCTCGTACAATATACTATTATACGCGCGTATTAATGCAGATAATAAAACGAAATAAAATATGTAAACATTACTGTATACAACGAGTATATTATAATATATTATTATGAGTGGTATGTTGCGGCGGGGTATAAAATATACATGCATTTGTCGCGTGTGTGCGCGCGCACGGTGCAGCGCGAATGGGCCTCGCGCGCAAACGTATGCAATTTAATATTGTTACTATATTATTATTGTTATAATGTAGCGTGCTGCGTGCCATATGCCTTCGCCGCCAAACTTATGCCAGACGATCGTACAACGTTCTACGTTATACTTTATAATAAACTCTATAGCCGGCCGACTAATCCGATGACAATAATAAAAATATATTATAACTCCTATCGGTATTAACATAATACCGATAATATAATATTATGATGCGATGTAGACGCGTCGACGGCAGCGTGGCGGCGACAGCTGTTTGGGTTCCCGTACCTGCGGTTTATATATAAAACGAATTCTTCAGCTCGCAAAAGTGTTTGTCGAAAGACTTATAAAAAGTGATATCGCCGTCAAAGTGTCAAATCGAAATATTCCGCAGATCGAACTGTCAGAATAAAATGTGGTTCACCCCCATATTTTGTTAGAGTTTAAGTTGAAAATCAGTCAACTTTCCGGAATCATAATAATCCTCGGTTTGGTTGTTAAGCGCAGGTACTGGAGTCGAATAGCAGGTATATAATAAATTATAAATCGGAGATTACCAATGAGTACCATTAGTACCAATCTCTTAACTGCACGGTACACACACACACACACGTGTAATATATATGATGCATAAGATATATTATAGACGCCGGTGCTGCGTGATTCCCACAAATAACCGTTTTATGGGTTTGCCAAGAAGTCGCGGATTTCACGATCGAAGGGTGGACGTGCTTCGGTAACGCCACGTATATATATATATATAAATATAATTGGAGGTTTCTATTTCGTCGACGCCGCCCGGCAATTGCGGCGGAAAAGCCGAGTGGTTAATAATAATGAATGTGGTTTAGAACGACGGCGGCGGTGGCGGTCACACCTCACGACGACTTCATTACGTCCTTTTGTATAGCAGTATTCTTCCCCTCAACGGGTCGGTGCCAGATTTCTTTGCCGAACTAATTCCGCGACGAGTTTTCGTCCGCACGTCCAATCCACAATCTCCACTAACCTAACCACCACCGCCATCACCACCACCTCATCGCGCCTAACGGTCGTGGGATGGAAGGAAATTAAAATGAAACGTGCACGGTGTGGATCCACCTCTCTCTCTCACTCACTCTCTCTCGATTACCGAAGATTCTTTTATTGTATACTTTATTTTTATGACGACCATCGCCGACTTAATCGCGTGTTCCTATATACATAATATATAACTCAAAGATGTGCAAAGCAATGCCGTTTGTAAGCAATTATATTATATACACGTCGGTACCTCTTTACCTGCTCGCGATGGTGATTTTATTTATACTATATATGTACCACTATGTCTTATCGCCATTTATGTATATGTATATATATATACGATTCCACGATTTAGTAAACGCTCGAACGCACCATCGGTGTGGCCAACCCGGAATCCGGTGGGTTTTCGTTCTTTTATTGCGCGGTAAAACGCCAATCGATCAGAAAGATTACGATAAAACGTCGATTACGTCGTTATAACTTATATGTACCCAAGCGCAGGGGTAGTGGCAAGGAACTTCGCAAATAACTGTATTATATAGGTACTATATCGAGCAATAAATACGATACAGGCGCTATACGCGATAACGGTTTAACTTTTAAAGGAGGTGCTTTCTGACGGCAAAAAATAAATAAATAACATTAATACGCAGTCGGGGATTTTTGAATTCGGTCAAAGCGGTTCGACAAAAAGTGAATATAACAGTGGCTCTGCTGTATAATAGCCAATCGGTAGTTGTAATGTGGCATGTACATGTAGCTGGTGTGTGTTATTCTCAACAAATACCGCAGTGTCTTTAAGTCTTCATAAAAGTCTGCCGCGGTGCTCGTACTATAAAAATTCCACTGTATATTTTGCACATGTATTGTTAATGTTTATGCAAAACCCCAGCTGCAGGTTGCGTACATTTTTTTTCTCATATAGGCTATCTCAGCAGAAGGTAACTGCAGAGGATCACTACCGGTCTAACCTCAGCAGTTTTGAACTGAATGATCTCTTTCGATCTGCGGCCGAACACTAGAGTTAAGTTATGTTTTTAGTGAATGTTTTTTTTGTATCCATAAAGGAACATCACTGTTTTATATGAGTTATTTATTTTCAAATCGACTTAATCATCTGAAACTAATGATTCAATTAGACAGTTGTACTGCAATATGTATGATATAAGTTAAGTTAGGCCGGGGAAAGGAAACGGAATATAATATAGGTAGGTAATGATGATTTCAAATTCAAAAACATTCCGGTGTTTATCCTCACGCAGTAATAAAAATTCCGGTTGAATTGGCGTCCGGCGAAATGTAAAGTTGTCCGTTTATGTTCACGTCTATAATGGGAGAGCTCGCACCCTTTTCCACTTCCCTTTTCCTGCGCACTGTCGTTGTTTATACACTTTTGTTGTATACGTATAAATATACTTCATGCAAAAGTATTATAACCGTCATTACTCATTATTGTAACGAAATTATCGGATGTCGCGCTCGGACCGTCGTAAATCACGCCGCGTGGTACGTGTAATAATATTACATTGTTTATAATAGAATTACCGAGTCGCCAGTTGCCTAATAATATAATAAATAAGCGCAGTGGAAAAGTTCTGAAAACCGACGATAGCGCATTGTTGATCGGTCGCGAGAGTCGAGTAGAGTTTTCTCGCGATGCGCGCAAAAAACATTTACTGCTGCGGGATAAAAGGTCGGGCGCGCGTAATTAATTTTTCGTCCGGAGCACTCACACACATACCCACACGCCACCCGCCCACCCACACATATATTTATACCGTCGTTATAATTATTGTGCGCGGGGTGTACGCACGGTCGGAATATATTTTATCTCCGAGCGGCGCGACGACGACGACGAGTCTGTTAACCTCTTCCGCACGCCCGTCCGACTGCTGCTCACCAGACACCACTTGCTTGTGTGTGTGTGTGTAAACACACAAAACTAATTAACTTAACTCGATAGTTTGCTGTTAAATTAATTAATTAGCACACACCAATAGTCGTCGTCGTCGTCGTCGTCATTTTGGTTTTTTTTTTGTATATACATACAGAAAATATAGGTTTAAATTTTCACACCAGTCGTGGCGGTATATAGTATACGCGCATATACGGCCGAGAAGTGGTGTGACCGGTGGGAGGGGGGGGGCAGTGGCGTTTAAAAAGTTTTTAATTCGATGTAAGAGTAACATAAATAACGGGCGGGCCGAATAAGAGTTTTAAAACGGTTTTAATTACATTAAAAGGGAAAAACCGAAACGCGCGATATCAATTTTCGTTCGTGAAATCCGCGCACCCGTGCGATAATGGCTGTTAAATAAAATTAAACGGGACCCGACGAGAAAAAAAACACAAACGAGAGCGGTTCGATGTTTATTAGCGGACCCTCTCCGGCTTGACTCCTCGGCTGAAGGGTGTGTAATATATATATATATATATAATATATACATGGNTCGGTACCTCTTTACCTGCTCGCGATGGTGATTTTATTTATACTATATATGTACCACTATGTCTTATCGCCATTTATGTATATGTATATATATATATAATATATACATGGGTAGAGATTTCGACAAACGGTTGTCGTCGTTGTCGTCGACGACGACGCCGCCGCTTTGAATAAATTCGATAATTCGATTAAAAACGGGCCCCCGCGTTCGTATGACAAAATTTATATCTATTTATACCTATATATGTATATAAATATATTTTAACTTGGATATAGGATGCGCTCGGCGACCGTGTCGTGAGAGAGATAAAAAGGGTATAAGCGCGCGGCAAGAGTGCGTAAATCAAGGTAACGGTGGCGGTGGCGGGCCGAGGGGTTAATCAGTTGAAACATTTTCCGGCCTCCCTCGTCGGCAAAGCACGGCGTGTCGTACACGTTCGTGGTTTAAATACGCTGATTCGTTGCAATCTTCGTCTCTCTCTCTATCTCTCCCTCTCCCCCTCTTCCCCTCTGTTCGTTCGTCCTACCCTCACGCTCTACTACCCTCTCCCCAATGGCTTATTATGCGACATCGTAGTATTGTTCACTACAGTACATGTTATCATATATACTCAAAAATCCCTTGCCGCTGCACTTACATAGATCCAAGTTCCATCATCCGCTCTCGCTTAATATTATACTTTGTGTGTCTTATATACGCATTATTATAGAAATTATGCAGACACATCTTGTTTATGTTTACCTTCTGTAGTTTTGTTTTCCTAAGTCGCAATATAGGGGGCCATTTTTCTTATAAGTCATGTATAATTAATTGTATTAACGACAAATTCTGAACTGTGAATATATCGGTCAGCTGCTGTATAATGACATGTAGTGAAAACATGAAAATACGACACTGCAACGTTATTCGTCTCAGTTGGTATTTCCGTTTTATACATTTGATCTTGTCACGCCTGAACATCTTGTCACGCCATGTTTAAATTGTCGGCTGTAATGTCACGATGGCTGCAGTGGAATGCTTCTGTAGATATTGATGTGCAGGTGGTTTCTCATATTGTAGCAAAATATGTCCTGTTAGTCGTTTTCAGAGGAAATAATTATTGTTTATACCTAAGTACACAAAACATTTATGTTAACAATGTCACTCGCTTTTAATGGAAACTATTTTGATTGTTGTTATAAAATAATTAAAATTCCAAATAATATAAAATATGTTCGCAGATTATCTTTACTGGTATTATGACAGTGAAATTACTTTAACGAAATAAAAGCGATTCGTGAATTTAATATTAATGGGAAAAAGTATAGTAGAAAAATATAATAGCAATTTGTGTGTGATTTAAAAAAGAATACTATAAACCTCGACGTCGGATGGCCTATCGCCGATCGCCTCCTTATATTTGCTGGTGACAGTACACATTTTTATATGCTTGCGGCTCGTGACGTACGATTTATCCCAGAGTCCGTGGACGAACGTTAATCGAATTAATTTTTTTCTGATGGTGAATGAAATCAGATTTAATGGGTAGTCGTTATTTGAAGTTTATAATGCTGCCTTTCCTTTTTTTTATGTACTCGTACTTACATTTTGATGATTGCCGCAAACTTTCTGAATTCCTTAAAATGTTCCTCCAAAAATATTTATTGATAGTCTCTGCAGGTGTATCCGTTATTCCGATATCGTATATAGTCCATGGTCAGGTCCATTAAACATTTACCACTTAATATCGATTGTTCATTAATGTCATACTCATACATTTGCGCGTATTGTTATTTTAATAAGAAATCGTCATTGTAATAGTCGAAAAGAGGTTGGTTAGACGGTTCAAGATCCGGGTTACGTGTATAATAAATAATTATAATAATTCAGAGCCAGGCGTGTGCCGTTTATCACATTATAATATTACTAATTACTATTTATATTTTATACAATATGCTACGAATGCGTTTGTATGGCCTGGCTATGATAAATTGTCTTGTGTGTGGCGTTTTCCCAGCAATATTGTATATTACACAGCAATTACCGATATCACTGTAATTGCGAGCTGCATATAGATAATATACGACATTTATAATATGTAGGTATATACCTACTCGAATGTGTAAACCATGTATGCGGAATATCTCCATTGTCGTCACAGAAGTCACATAAATATGGATTACAATTTACAATAAAATGGTATTCGGCTATGAATACCGTTAGCTGCAGCACAAACTAAATATATATATATATATATTCATATTGGCAAACAGAACTGTGAATAATTTAATACTATGTCTTCAAAAAGTTAATAATATTATATATATATATATATCAATATATCATTAATATGGTGTGAACGTGTGTAAATTTTATTTAAAATAATTTCTAATAAAAGAAACGAAATAAATCTGTATAAATGTTGATCAAATACATATTATAACATCGACTTTTTTATTTTAATTAATAATGTCTGAGTCTTAACATAACATATTATAATATATTATGTATATAGAATTATTATTTCTATCAATATTTTCACACGCGGAAACAAACACAAGAAGACTCGTTTTCCAAGATCGATGATTATTTCGTTATAACAGGCTATTTTTGTAGAAACTTAATTTATGGTACACATTAAAATACACCGAACTGTCTGAAAATTAGATTAGCCGCAGCGCACATGCGTGTTCACCAAATTTGTTACCATATTATAATATAGGTAGGACATAAATCATCAGATGGCGGCGATGACGTCCTTCGAATTTTCAAGTTTTTCTGACTTCTATCATGCAGCTGCAACCTTATAATAATATATATTTCAATATGATATTACCTATAGCGAGCCTGATAAGACCGCGAGTACGCCACCCTTGAATTCGCAGCGGAGGTCACTCTTCAGTCGCGGGACGAGCTGAAATTTATGTCTATGGCGTTGCGAAAAGAAGAAATAATAATATTCTAATATTGGTGTGATGGTAAAAAACCGTACCCGCGTGCTGCACAATTTGATTTCGTGATTATGGAAAAATATGCAATACGAAAAAACCGACTTGTTTAAAAATGAAAATAAATAAATAATTTACTTGTCGTTGTATTTATACAATTTATTATTGGAGTAGGAAAAAAACGGTTATTTGCATAACCGTTTACGTTCCCGCGTGGATTGTCGTCGTCGCCATCGTCGTCGTCGTACATATTTATATTTATACGTCGGGTTTAATTTAATATTATCTTGTATAACGCGTACGTAGTTTATACTCTGTCGAAACCGCTTCGGCGACGACCACTTCATGGGGTGGTATGTGTGGGGGACGGGTGTCGTTCTAAATTATATACCCTCAGCTCGTGACGTGAGTACTAGCAGTTCATCCACAAGTCGTCCGTCATCTGCTAAATTCCTGACATTATTGTTATAGCTATTCTCAGATTATATTATGAATTGATATTTTTACATTTAAATAAATAAAACCACTCGTTACGAATTTGTTTGTCAATCTGCGATTTTTCCATTACAACATTTTAAATGATTTTTTTACAACGATAACTTATAATAATATACTTTATGGGGTGGTTGTTACTTGTTTTGGCACATATGTATAAAGGGATATACGGAGAGAGAGCAGTGACTCCTATTGTATTTGCTCTTTGTGGATCTGAAAAATAAGACGGGTGACAATCTAAATGGGTCATATGTTGATGCACGATATACCTACCTAAAGACATAAAGTAGATATCTATGTACTTAATATTATATAGACTTTAGACAGCGTTCATTTTGTTTGTTCAAAATAAACTCGAAAACGTCAAGAACTGAAAATTAAAGTGAATCGACCAATATGCAACTTGACGGTAAGAGCACTAAATGTGTTTGTATGCGTGTTTTTTACAATACTATAGTTTTTATGTGAATTATGAGAATTTTTAATTGACAGATAATGTTTTTACCACCAAATTACAAATTAGATCGATTCCTTCAAAATTTTAAACTACCCGATATCTGCTGAGTATAATTTACTGTGTTACGCACTTGTAAGACGGAAACAACGAATGTCCGTTCTCTTAAGCGTCTTTGGAGATGAGTTTTTTTGTTGCATGTTTGTTGTATTTATACTCATTGGTAAGGCTAACGCACTGTTTGGTGCGTGATGTCAGAAGGCTCAATTAGGAAGATGTCGTGAGGCACAAATGACTTCGTGCCTTGTAAAAATAATAAATAGTATGCTGACGCGGTGACTACGATATTTCTCAATACATCAGTTAAATTGAAGTAACAATTGGAGTTTTTATAATTTTTGTTTAATATATAATACATTTAATACATTTTTTTATAATGTGATTTACCTATCATTTTAAGTCGAAAATCGTTGTGGAAATGTTTTTTTGTGAGAAAAAGTCATTTCACTAAAAACGATAATCTCAGTTTCGCTTATAATATAATACCAACCTACTTGACGTATAGTTTACTCGAGGTTTATCAATGCGTTTTTTCGCGCAGCACACTTGTCTAAACGTACAAACATATGAACATTTAGTTGAATATGAACACGATTCGCTAACTCCGATTTCCGGTTTTTTGTTTTTTCTCCGTCGTCTCCTTTATCTTCTCAGTTTTCTGTACCTAGTGGGCACACGTCCAGGCCAAGTCCAGTTCGCCGACTGATATACTTTCACTGTATTATTTTTATACGAACGCAATATTACTATATAATATTATTATATAATTTCGTGCGATGATATCACGGAATGGAAATGTGTATGTGATACTTATAGAACTTGTGCATCTGCCATGGAGTTTTTATTTACTTAGCAGAGGAGCAGGTATACATTTTATTTATATCTATAATTATCTATATTATTACCCATGTTCGTCTATCATACTAGTGGCCAATGTTAATGCTGACTTTAAAGAGTGGACAATATGTATATAATATTATAATTTTATTATAGAAATTATAGATGGAAATTTATGTACTTACTTGCAAAGTATTCCACATACTTTTTAAATCTAATTTTTCATAAGACGTGCTTTATATTGGTTCTCAAAATTACCCTTTAAATATAGAGATATTTTTAATTATTTAATAATCTTCGTAAAATACTGAGGAAATTATAATAAATGAGTTAAAGTGCTCAAGTGTTATAACTAATAATTAAATTGTGTTTATGGTTTTTATTTTTCGTGTCTTATATAGTAGCCCATACGATGTTTGAATTTTGAATCTATAGTTAAATGAACCAAAGTCATTTTGTAGAAATAAAAGTATATTCGCAATACTTTGATGAGTAGTATATCGTACATTTCTTTTCTACTCAAATACTCTTAAACCTACCCTATTATAGGTATTAAATGGCACAATTTATAATAATTTGACTATTGGCAGTTATAAGTTATAACTTTTCTATTCGGATAGCCGGAATAAACCAAACTGACAAACGATGGGTTCGATGGGACGGATGGAGTGGCGGGAGGGTGGCCCTCGACGAGAAAAAAGGATTTGTCGAGTCATTATTTAAGATAAAAGAAAATTCCTTAAAAAAAAAAAACAAAAGTGTGAAGCTCGGCGAGCTCTGTATTGTTCTTGCAGATTTGTTGTTTTCTGTAATCCCAGTCCCATTCCCAATGACTTATTATATTTACCATAGCGATTCTCCTGATATAAATATACAGATAACCATCCTGCTGCAGTGCGGGCGTATATATTTCGTTGTTGCGCGCTCGCGAAATTGCATTTTAATTATATATTAGTGCCTGGAATCGCCATTCTTTTGTACGCCTTTTAGCTGTTATTTAACGACTTTTATTTTTATTAAAAGAAAAAAAAGTAAGAAAGAAAGAGACAAGGAAAAAATAAAGAAAGAACTTTTTACCCTTCTGTACAAAACACCCCGCCGAGAGCGCGTCGCGGTGGCGTGTGCTGGGGTCGTTGTTTTATATTTTTTTCTTCCCGATATATGTATATATATATACATATACATATATATTCAACCACTACAGTTTTTTTTTATATATATATATTTCACCATCCACTTTTCACGCAATTAACTTAACAGTCGAACGACTGGTGCTTTACTTTTCTCGAACATCTTCTCCGCGCGCGCTCAAATAATTTATCGCTCCTTGTAAAACTCGAAGAAGCAAAAAAAATACGAAAAATGCTCTGAACCGGGGCCGGGCAGCAGTGCGTACATAAATAAAAAGCATATTTTTTGGGATCTGTTTTCGATGCGGATTTCCAATTGCCGCACCACGTCGTTGCATACCATAATAATTAGATAAATAAGACGATGGTGTACTACTGCTGTGAAAATTATTATAGACGACGTGTGACCAAACTACCAAAGGGTCTATATAAGATGATAAAAGTGAATTAGAGGACGTGCCATCATCAGTAATTTTTTTGTCCATATGGCAGCCGGTAGGTACATAATAAATACAATTTACGATAACCCATTTAGTTTTGGTAATTTTAATATTAAAGTGAATTTATTTGTTATAATAAAATGTAATTGTTAGAAGTGAATCAGGTGCTGACTGTCTATATTACGCCACAATTAAGTATATTATATAAATAGTAATGTAGGTACAGGTGGAGTCTAGGCTTCTTTAACCCATTCCACTCGATTGAGATTGAGATGTGTTTATTATTAACACTATAAAATATTGAAACCTATATGGCTACTCGACATACCTACTATAATGTACAGTGTTATAATCGGTTTTTAAGTGTATTTTTATGATGTAGCAATTGCAGGCATCGAGTCGAGACTAATAATTAAAAATTACTCGTTTAAAATGCGCACGGCCGTGGTACATATTTTATTCGCGTAACTGTAGAAGAAACGCACTCGACTTTGATTGGAATAACAAAACTGATAATAATAATAATAATAATGGTAATAATAATAAAAAGAACTGTTTTTACAATAATTATTTAGAATACTGTTGCTGCTGAAACCGGTTCGGTTCGTGCCTCATCGACTTGTGTATTATACGCGTACATATACCTCCTTATGCTGTCGTACGCCGTTTGCAAGTTGCACGCGTAAGCACTCATATAGGATACTTTATTCTATTATACATAGTGACCTTCGATAAAGTCGAAATGCAATATTTATACACATTTTATCCGCACACATAGGTCGTAAATTAGTATTAGCGTCTCCGCTATTGCAGTGTATATAATATTGCGTTTTTTATGTGTGTGTGTGTGTGTGTGTATGAAGCATATCGACCACGCCTTCAGTGGATGGATTTCTGCATAAGCCGCACACACTTTATGTGCATAGATATTACCTATAGATATTATAATAATAGCAACGCGACTTTTGAACTTTGACAATGTTATTGTGAGGTATACACGCCAGTAGATATATAGATAAAATATGATAGCCAAAGTACCCATGAAATATGTGAAGATATTCATTAAAAAAATATAAGTTCTTAAATTTTCAGTTTTTTAATTCGCAGCCTTAATATTACCATGAGCATAACGATACAACTACTCATTTAAGTATTACTATATACTACTATATTACTGTAGATCAGTTATCTTTAATAATACATTTTCGATTCGTCACTGTAGCTGTATACTACCGTATTTACCTGCACACAATATTGACTACCTACTATTAGTTATTACGCATTAATAAAAATGCATAATACAGCAAAAACGTATACATATATACCGAAATACAAAATACACACTGTTACTGAAGAAAACTTAATCAATAAATCATTTTTGATTTTGATGTATTTTATATATTATATTGAACGTTTAATTTTATGTGTAAATGTAATTTATTTGAATTTAAATTTTTTTATTTGAATGTAAATTATGTACATCGTACATCGTATAAAATACTACATGACATTATTGTAATAAGTAGATAATAACTATAACTCTTCAACATATGACATTTCTATAACTCAACATTCTATACAACTTGTTCTGATACTGTAAAAATAAGTATGTAAAAAAACTCTGAAAAATCCAAACTTTAACTGAATGTGACATTGGTAAATTTTAATACCTACCTATAAAAAAATTTGTTTTCGACCAGTAACGAAGTCTTAACTTTTATCTTGAGTTTTATATTATATTGCAACGTAATTATAATGTTTATTATTTGTTACGATATTGTGCCTATATTATTACTTATATAATATTATTGCGCAGGTCGGAGACGCTTTTAGCGAAAACCGTATATATCTACTATCATATAATTTATTAATATAATATATATTATATACTCATATATTATAGAGGTGGATTATTTTATATAATATACGTTCATTTATTATTATTATTTTTTTTTTTTGCTTTGAACACGATTTTCGAATTAATATCGAGAAACTGTTAAGTTATTTACGCGCGTACGTTATACGCTGCACATATACAGACGATTATATCTCACGACGAATATGCGTATATTCAGACGACAGCGAAAGAGTGAGAGAGAAAGAGAGTCCGGATGTCAAAGACGTTGCATATTTATTTAAAACGATCAGATTATGTGTATAGATATAATATAGGTATATACATATATATTTATATATGTTCACGTCGGGCGTATATGAATCCATTTTTGTACCGTCACGAATCATTATTATATTATTTTTATTATTATTATTATATTGCGCACGTATGTGCGCAATTATTTCATTTTTACACACTATTGTGACGTTTTGTGCATAATATTTATGCGCTTCGATGTGAAGATTATAATATTATTACAATCTATATTGTACGCGTGTCGCGTATTTTAAGACGGCAACGACTTCAACGACGATGTTGATAACGATAATAATGGTAATAATAACGAGAGCTTTCTCGGTGGAGGGATTTATTATTATTATTATTATTATTATTATTATTATTATTATTGTTGTTGTTGTTGTTGTTGTTGCAACGATACGCGCGACCTGTCGTATACGTAGGTACGTATAATAACAATATGATGATAAATAAACCTGCGTATAATATTATTATATATTATGTATATGAGACGTACACCGTACAAGTAAAAATATGAAATCGTCCTCCGAAAACGAAACCCACGCGAACTATGTTTTAACCACGCGTACACGACGTTTGGGTTTATATTATGCACGCGTTTGCGATTAAATTTATTTTTCCGTTGCATTTATTGTGCATCTTCTGCGTGAACATAAATTATATATATATAAAATAGATCCCCTACCTCCCAACATATCCATTATCCACCGCTTGCATATCGTACTTATACCTATACTTATACCTATATGTAATAGCAGAAATATTATTGTGGTTGAAACAGTAGAGTCGACGTCATAATAATAATAATAATAATATCAGAGGAGAATGTATATATTATTATTATGTATATTATAATATAACATATATAGTAGCGTATTTATATTTATTTATTTATTATTACACACGGGCGCCATATGATGTGTACCTATACCTGCAGGCTTGCAGCGTGGTTTGTTGTGTGCGCACCTATAACCAGCGTTGACCTTAAGCCACTCTATACATACACATCTGCAACGGTGGCGCCAAGTCGTAGTACTTACCTATGTATATATATATATATATAATATGTTATTTATGCATTTTTTTTTTTTACATATTTTGTACTTCTTTCTTGCTGTGTAACTTGCAGTAAGTACTAGAATTACTTTGGTAAATTATCATCGTGGCGATCATTCGTTATATTTATCTATTTTATGTCAATGTGAAAAATTGCTATCTATATTATTTTCTTAATATTTATGAACTTGCTTGCCGCGAACTTATCGCTAAGGTTTGAACAACTCTTAAATATTCGTAACTGTGCAGTTGACACTTATGGTTATTATTAGATGACAAATAAATAAATATATATTACCATGTGTCTGATATATATATATATGTAACATATGCATATAGCAGATGTACTTACAACTTACCATAATTACTTCGATAAAAAACAAGAAAAGTAAAATTTTAATTTACTATTTTTTTTGTTTCATAGGTATATGTTGTATAATAGGCTTAAGAGCCATATGAATCACTTTTGCCTTTGTAAATGTTTATATTAGCTTACAACTAGTTCTAGCACTTAATATATGTACCATCGATAAATTCTATAAAAAAAACAATTGATATTTAGAAGTATAAAACTGCAGCCACCAATGGTCCACCACTTGACATTGTAATATTGTTATTTATTTAATACCCCGGTAAAAAATACGCGTCATTATAAAGTATTCAGGTGTGCAGCGTAGACACTTGACTTACAATAAACTAACTCTGTATCTTCGATTTTCGTGAAGTTTGGCCGGCAACGGACCTGCATGGCTGCGTAAGATATATTACGTACCGACGTAAATCAAGTCCATATATATACATATTGACGTAGGTACGTAACTGCAGAGCTCAAACACAGCTCACGGTCAAGTATATTGGGTAGGTATATATACATTCGACTCCCGAGTATACTTGTATATAGAGAGAGAAATATAATGCGAATTTGGAAATATAGTGGGTTTAAGTGTGGCCTCCCGGCGCTTTTTACTTAACCTCCGGCACCGCTGGGAAAAGCCAAAAATCGCGTCGGTCAGACATCTCTGTTACACACAAGTCTCTATCCGCCACGCGGTGTACACGGTGTAGGTCATAAATCGTGTACACCCGCTACAAGATGAATGTGTGTATAATGTGAATGTGTGCTTATAAATTATATATATATATATATTTGGTGGGCAGTACCTATTTGGATAGCTTAGGGTCGTTCGTTTAAGGTCCGCGTCTGGTGTCCAGAATCGATCTCTCACGGGACCAATTGACGAAGACGATTCGGGGAAAAAGTGAAAAATCGCTGGGCGTATACAGTACGAAAATATATTATACACCATCGATATAACAACGGCTCTGTATACGCAGTATAGAAATATATTGTACGACGTGATATTATATCCGGTCATTATACGCGCACGCGTCCAGTTATATCGTCGGAATATAAAGATAGTTAGGTTTATAATATATATATATTATGACAGCTGCGATATAATAATGGTGTAAAACGTAAGTAAAACATGATATTATAATATGTACGTAGGTACATATAACATATATTACGGTCAAAGATGATGTTTGAACGATAACGCCGTTGGCTGTAAAACAAGCTAATCTTATGTCGGCGAATGTTGTTAAATCGCATCGAAATTCTTCAAATATCGGATTATTTAAATATATTTTTGATCACGGTCTAGAACAAAACATATTATTACAGATGTGCAACGGACTTATGGCTTGCAGAAGGTTAACCGCTTGAAATGCTGTACTCCAATTAAATGAAATAATGTTTACATATAATTCCTAACTCCTATAAAAATTCTGTCAATAAAATATTATCTTTGGGGTATCAGTATTATCTTATGCGGTTAAGTTGTGAAACACCTGTTTAGTATTTATTATTTGTTCGATCTATAAGACGTGGATTATGAGTTACTATGTTTCCTAGTTTCTGTGATTCAGTTTTCAAAAGGATGTAGTTGAATGATATCCGAGTTGTACAGTCATAATATTTTTTTATTTGTTAAGTCTTAAAAAAAAAAACAACATAAAATCGTATTATCTCAGTACATGCCGAATTTTCGTTAGTATGGCAAGTTCTATCCGTTAACCGTTAAATTTAATTTAGGTGATTCATAAACATTATACTAGTGCATTACAGTGATGAGCAATAGCTACTTTTTGTGATCGCTCATGGATAGGCCAAAACTTATAATAACACTAGCTGATCAGAGAACTTCATTTATATAAAAAAAAAAAATTAAATACACCGTGTCAAATAAAATAATAGTTATATTGTTATTGAAAACAGTGCAACGTCATCATAAAATCATACATATGAATATGTTATATATTTGAATGTACATATTAGATGAGTGGACGACCGTTCGTCACTCGGTTAGGCAAATACTTCCCTCCTGCGACACACCAACCGAAATCACTACCGGCGAAAAAGGGGAATTGTCAGGCGACTATACGAGGAATGGACGGTTAGGGATTATATTATTATTATCGTATCGTCTTGATGTAGTACACACACAATGAAAAAGATAAATATAATAATATGTAAACCGTCGACGACGCGAATTTCCGCGGCGCTTGTCGGAGAAAATCGCACGAAAATAAAAAGAGGGAAAAATCACGTCGTCCGAATCGAATAACAATAATTCTGAACTATATAATATACCGTCATTCGCGTGTAGGCGTACAAGTAAAAATATGTACATTGCTAATTTAATAATAAAATGACGCCGAACGGCCGTCCGGGCGTGCCGAGTGAATAACAAATGCGTGCCGGGTCAGCTTTCTTTTTTCGTGTCCCGTGCGCGAAACGTTTCGTTTACCGTCGACGGATCCCTTTTTTTTTTTTGCGAACAGACGACTCGTCGGCGGAGCGCATTCACACATATATATATAGGTATCACGTATACCATGTATACGACCCGGTCAGTGGTTTGCTTGTTTTGGTTTTTTTCAGGTTTTTCGTACCACACAAATTCGTTTATCCTCTCTTTATTATTTTATTATCAATTCCTGAGGGGAAAACGCGCGTAATGCTATATATAAACATAAATCGCGATGCGCTTGCGGCGGAAGACCCACTCGTCGCTTAACCGCGATTTGACATTTCGTCCCCGGCCCGCCGACATTTACGATATTGCGTGCTCTCGGTAATTACTCCGATTACACCCGACCAAAAAGGTTAATTTAAATACCAAAACGCAGACCGACGTGGAACGCCGCAGACCACAGTGGCTAAATCCGTATGTGTATAATATATATATGTACGTATATATAGACAATGTATAAACATTGGAACCTACGTATTCCGAAAAAAATCGTAATATCATATAATATTATTACGTCGTATACGTATAATCATTTATGCAGTGTGAGCTTCCACGGCTAAACCTGTACGGTTTATCTTAATCTGCAAAACTGACTCCGTGATAATGAGACACGCAACAAATATAATTATCACATATTCACATTATTATCGATTTCTAAATTTCGGATTGTTATTTGTATTTATATATATATATATATATATAGGTTCAAAAATATTTTATATGCTACCCCACATTGAGGATAACAATATGAAGTTTTCAATTGGCCACAGAAAGGGCGAAGTATAAAAAATTTAAAAACACTTAAATCGTGACATTCAACGTTTGTGTATGGCAAAATATAATAATAATCATAGTTTGGTATGTTGGAATTAATTAATACGACGTTGAAACAGATACATATTTTAAACATACGTATTATTTGAACATGTGAATACTTAATACATATTATTATATTACACTATTTTATTGTTATGTGTGAAATCATCATAAGCCCCATTCAAATTTGTTCAGCGAGGCCCCATATATTATTGTTGTTGTTGTTGTTTTTTTAAGGGCTTTGTTTTATACCTCGAGCAATCCGTAAATTGTTTGCTTTTTAATGCTTGTTGTATATACGTAGCGGTGGCGTGACGTGTTCGTGAGTTTGGAGGGGTATGATTGTTTTTATTTTCAACCCCTCTCCCCTCACAAAAACCCGACGGCGCCCACGACTTACTCGAAAAAGGCATCCCTAATTTGTTACGCATCCGTCAAGAGACCAATCCCGAGAGGAGATATATACTGTGTACATTAAGGTACCTGACAACAATTTGGTCTAATAGCCGGATAATATAAAAGGGTGTGTAGGTTTTGCTCCCTCTTTGTGGACTTAGCCGCCACAAAATCACTCGTGAAATCAGTTGTTCGACGTGCCATTTACAATTCCGCTACCGCCGTCATGTTATCTCAATTCCCGCGAGCTTATCGTGTCACAGTGTTGTGTTATAAACATTTTTCATTCTTGTAGTGTTACGGTTGGTTCGAAAATATAATAGAATATTTTATTCAAACGGCATGTTAAATGTGTTGCGATACACGCTCCCTCTCAGTTCCTCTATAATTGGACATACATATTATAATCGTTTGTTGAAATCTCTTTTATAAACTCGAGGCAGGCTACGATGAAAGATATATTTTTAGCGGAAATTTTTTGTTGTAGACTGTACAATTTTTTTCACACAGCAATGCATCACACGTATAATTAAGAGCCACTAACTCTGTGCCCTGACGTATTTCTCACAACGAAAAATTATCTAAATGTAATTGTAGCAGTGCAACATAATATAATATATAATCATTTTATATTTTAATCCAAATATTTCCGCTGAGCCCCTAGATCGCTCCTTCGGAACACTGAGGCTCCGGAGGAGAACTGTTTGAGAAACATTGGTTTAATTAAACCGAAACCGTGGTTTTAGTATAAAACACATTACGCAATATAAGTATAATATACGTGGTATACGCACGTACGGTCGCTCGTAGAAAACCGTGTTCAAACGACGCTTCGTCGAGACGAGGAAATAGTATGATAACAATAATAATAATCATAACAACGATAACACTTAGGGTAATCGTAATGATAATATCGTAGTCTCGTCTCTTCGTTTTCGCCGGATAACGCATTTTACACCACACGCGATAATTATAGCAGCTCTATATATACCGGCGTGACAATCTGTTTTTTTATAGTTATTATTATAATACACATAATATTCCTCCTATGGCGCCAGTTAGGCTATACAGGGGAAAAATTGCATATGCGTTTTTCGGCTCTTTTACAACCAGTGCGCTGTGACTAGACTTCTACTACTTTAATTACGCACGTCAGCAGTCATCGTGCGTGTACACTATAGGTAGTTTAATTCTCCGGGGCACGTGCTCGGAGGCCGTTGTTAATTAAACTCGTACAATGCAAAATATATATTACTATATCATATTGGTAGGTACATGTTTTGTCGACTTGTATAGTTATTGTCATGGCTGGTTTGAACCGCAATATTATGGACTTCATCTCATTTGAATTTTCTCTGCGTCACAAAAAAGTATTTTTCAACGTCTGCGGGTTACACATAAATACTTACTATTGACACGATGACGGATGGCTTGTGGAAAATAAAAATCGAATGTTATAACGTGATCAAGTTTCAATCAAAAAAAGTTTTCCACTCTATAAATAAATGTACATTTTGAAACTAAAAAATAGCCTATGCAGTATGCACGTGTCATTGACCGCTTCATCGACGTGCGTTGTTCGTGCTGTCCATAAGGTATAAGATGACTTGAGGGATGGGTAATATGCACTTCTGTATATGAGGTTTATACAGTGGTGTAATCAGAGTGAGGTTTTTGGGTGTAATATCACCAACAATTTTTCTTGAGTCTACGTGTGGTATAATATAATCCCCCCTCCCCCAATCTGTAAATCTTGACTAAGCCTATAGGCGTATGAAAATTACTCACCTATAGACTAAAGAAAACTTTTGACGACTACAATGAAAAATAGTCGATACACCTGGTTTATTTATAACATAACGACATTACGATTACTGGACCAATATTTTTTTTAAATTGTATTTGTTTTTCCATGTTACGTGCTATATTATATTACATTAATACGATTTACATTATTATTGTGTTGAACGGCGAGTATTACTTATGATACATAATAATATATACAGATGACAGCAGGTCCATATTATAATTACGACATAATAAGCTATCCTATTATTGAATTACGTAATGAATCCTAATCGGGCCGTTACGAAATCGGACGCTTCTTCCAAAACTCGTTTGATTATGTTAATACTGTTCATCCGTATACGTTGGAAATTTAAATAAACCATATAGGTACTCACACAAACACACATAGGTTCACGGACATACGCAAACGGACGTGCACGTGCGGGAGTCAATCATATACATTATTATATTCAAATATATGGCCCGAGATCTAGGAGAGGACTCGGTGTCATGAATATAACAGGTGTACCTAACATTTACTTACATATTTTTTCTGGTTATTTAGAAAATAATATTTACATTATTCTGCCGTAGTCAATTACCGGTCAAATAGATAAGCTCCGATATTTTCGGTAACATATAGCTTCGAGGACATCCTCGCTGAAACACCTTTCCTCCTGTAATTATAGATACGTGAAAGAGATAAATGTACAACTATTATGTGTTAAGGTGTTTTACAGCGTTAATTGATTGATATATTTGTAAAAAAAAAACCATGGCACACATTTAAAAATAAAAACATAGGTATTAATTAAAAGTCAATCATGACTTTAGAATGTTTGATACTTATATTCTTTCCATATACGAGATAGATAGCAGATAGCCATTCGTAAGATAAAAAAATATTTAAAAAAGTTAAATTTAAGTGGCAGGAAGATGATGCAGTGTGGAAATCAGTTTGATAATGATATATCAATTTTACCTATTGATAATATAATGGTCAATTAGATCCGAACAACAGAAAATAAGACTGTTTTGAAAATATAGATAATCTAAAATCTAAGTACACTTGTATTAATAATTCCTAATTCACACTTCACTTTTTATAGGTATCATGTATCAATCAAAATATTGTTAGATGATAAGGATATAAATATTCACCTGGAAAAGTATTTAATTTGAGTGGTCATTTTGTAATATTTTTAGTAAAATGAATCAATTGATAAAAATGTTGGTAAATTTACCCTGGCCTTACATTTAATATACACAAGCCACGTTAGGTATTTAAATCGACTCTACGAGAGCAGTTTTATGTGCATTGGTATGTATCATAATTGAGTCAAGTATAACGAGTTAATTATAAATATGTACTTTAAATATGAGTATATACTAATAATGAGTGATCGAGAAATTAAACATTTAACAGTATAACAAAATATTACTCTGCAAATAAAACACATTTTACGAGGGATTTCAATAATTACCTAAATTTCAAAATTACCCATACCTAAACAAAACGATAAAAACAAGTTAAAATTCGTTACGCGATACTATAGAATGATAGTATACCAATTATATGAGTTGTAAACCCAATACGAGTTAAATAAATAAAATTATACAGAAATATTTAACACGAAAAAAAAAATTATATCGCTTAAAAATACTTGTTCTAAACTCCGATGCTGTAGTATCGGTTACCGGTATTTAAATATACTTGTAACTATTAAGTAATTGTATTCAATAAATAATTTTAAATACAATTTTTTAGCATTGAATGTAGGTACTTATAATACTTATGTAAATTCATTATGATTCAGCGTATTGTTTAATGAAAAAATAATATTTTAATGGTAACTGAGGTAGTATGTTTAGTATTACACTTTTAGACAAAAATAAATACAATCATTAGTTTACATTTATTAATAACAATTATTTTTCCTTCAATAGCCTTCAAGCGTCACGATTATATCCTAAAAGTTAACTATTAGTGGGTATTCTGGATGGGTATATTAAAATAAGTATTGCTACCTATGACAAAATGTAGATGACTGCTCATTGGATTATAAACAGACTATAAGCTGTTATATAACGATTTTTTTTTCTCTTCTTCTGCACCGAAACCGGTGAGTTAGGCCTTTTAAGCAGTCGGCGTAGGTATTTATTACACTTTATGTTTCTACAAAAAGAACAAATTACGCACGGTGGACCTCACTCGGGCTTAGATTCGCCGACTGACGCGTTCGCGCTCGAAAAGTTGCCACCGAAACCGGTATCAGTATTTATTATAGGATCGGCGGTTTAACTATATATTCGAAAGGATAGTAAATATTATTTATGTACCTCGTAACGTCCGTAAAAATATTCTAAACCGTATTATCCAAGCTATATGAACTAAACATTATTCATATATCATTATTATTATTATTATTATTATTATTATTATTTATTATCAAATCCATATACCTATTAAGTTTAGTTATTGTCCGCATTAATAATCCGAAAGATAGTTTTGACATTTGTACACGGGAAATGAATCTGAGCACTCGGCAAGCGCTGCTCTGTTAATACTATATCTAATACTTTAACGTTACACCAATGATCTATTTTGCATCTTTATTATAATATTTTATTAAACACATTTATGATTATGTACTGCACGCTGGGTCCACTGCAGCAGAAAATCGGTGTGCCACAGACCCCAAATCATAAGTCAGACCGACACTGACAGTAAATTACAATATGTACAGTATGATCAATTTAAGTGTATACATATTTTATTATTTCGAAAAATTTAAACGTTTTAAAAAAACGTTTAAACCTTTAACATTGTTAAAACAACATTTTTGAAAAAAAATTTACATTGTTAGGTATAATGTGTAAGGTTTTTACTTTTTTTTCTTTTGTCGTTCAAAAAAATTAAAAGTGTTCGAAATAATGGCTCTTAAATGGATCACCTTGTACAACAATATCGTTGTGTGACTTATGTGGTTTTTTTGATTCGTTTGCGGCTTACGTACGAGAAATCCGAACTACGTGTGGCAATGTAATGTAGACAATGTGGTACCTACCTACATTAAAATATGAAAATTTATAAAATATAAATAATAAATCTACCTACGAAAAGACTTCATTAATATTCTCGTACGCGTTAGGTTAGGCTGTTCGAAATAATAATGGAAACAAATGTGAAATACGATAGAGTATTGTATATTATTGTTATTATACTTATAAATATGCGTACGAAATATATTTATGATATATTTTTACAAACAAAACGAGTGGTTCTATACGATTTAAATTACAAATGTCTTGATCGTATAATATTATATAATGTCCCATCAAATGGTACTATATTAAATGTATAATATAATATAATTTTTGCATATATTAACTATTGAGAATGTTTTTTTTCAATTTCTATAGTGTTAATTACTCTTTTCTAAAAACTTTAATTCATTTATTGATTGCAGAGAGAGTTAATAATAATATTTCATAATGAGTGACAACATTTGAATTAATTTAACTTTAATCGAGTTATTTTTTATTAATCCACAAAAGTACATACGTTTAATAAAATTATACCTATCTTAACCCTATGAGTAATTAATTATTCACTCCTAGTTTCGATATTGCTAAATATATAGGTAGGTAGCAATTTAATGTACTTTTTCCTCATTAATATGACATTAATAAATTTAAATAATAGCGCATATACTGTGATGTATATCATATAATGTATAATATAATCTATAACCTATTTAATACATATATAGAATAAGTGCATACTTTACAGTCAATTTTAATATTACCTATTATTTATTTCTATAATACCTATCGTATTTGTTTTATTTTGTATAAGTTATATTTACTTCATTTAGAACTCTTGTATCCTACCCTAGCATTCTTATATTTAATTATTTTGTACCTATGATATATCTTGTCAAATAATAAGATCTACTACTAATACCATATCATTTATGTTTGCTAGAGCATGTCTTCCGTCAGAGTTACTGTTTTGCATTTTACTTGTCGTAATATGCCAATATACCTATATATTATTTTTTTTTTTGGGGGGGGGGGGTCTGTGGATCAAAGTAATACTCAACCAGATAACTTTGAAATAATAAATATAATATATAATTATAATATAATATTCACGTACCCTTCGAATATAACTGCTACATGTTGTATGCACCTACTTTGTTGAGTACCTACATATAGCGCAGTTACCTACAGCAGTTACCACCACATTATACAAACCGAAATCAATATTCCGCCTCAATAAAAAAATTTAAAAAAAAACATAATATATTATTATCTATAGTATGTATCAAACATTGTGCGCCCGGCTATTGGATATCGGCTATAAATATTAAATACGCTATAATACACGACAATATATTATATTATAAATACGAATACTCGCGCACGCACGTTTAATAAACACGCATAATGCGTGCGTACGAAGGTTATTTTTATTTTACCGCAAAGAAACTTAATGTACCGAAAACTTATCGGGTATAGTCACATATATCTAATAAATAAATAAATACATATATATATATATATATATGTATATGTGTATATACGTATGTACGTTTAATGGATTTCCGCGATTTTTGCATTGTTGCAGAACGAAAAACCCGAGGTGAAACAGAAATGGGCGTCTCGGCTTTTAGGAAAGCTTCGGAAAGACATAACTCAGGAGTGCCGGGAGGATTTCGTGCTGAGCATAACTGGCAAAAAACCGGCCATGTGCGTGCTGTCCAATCCCGACCAGAAGGGCAAAATGCGGCGCATCGATTGTCTCCGGCAAGCCGATAAGGTATATTATTTTGGTTGCAGCATCATACTACAATATTATTAATATACTACAATAGGTATACACATATGATAGGTATCGTAGGTTTAACAACACCAATAACAATTAATAATTATTAACAATACAGTTACATGTGAAACAGACAGATTTAGTCAGATTCAGTCAGATTTAGGGCTCTTATTGATTCGCTTTGAATCAAATACCGCGAAAAGCGTTTTGAAAAAAAATATAATATATACTTTTTTCGCAACGAAAAACGCACAAATATAATCAATTATTTCTCTATGCTCGAAACGATTTATATTTTTAATAACAGTTATTGATTTCGTTCCTTTTTTTATTGGAAGGTTTAATAACTCCTCATTGTTTATACAATTCTAATATGATTAATGTCACTTCATTATTCTTGAACAGTGAAACTGTATACATGAACTCAGTGTTGTGTATTTAGAATTATTTTTACGAAATACTTATGATTACGTAAGCGTACCTTTAGTCTTAATACATTTGCAATTAACGACGAAAGGTATCTAATTATAAGACAATAAATGCACGTCTTAATTTCAATTGATCGTAAATTAAGTACAAAATATAAAGAAACATGGAACTTTTTTTACGGATCAATCTTGGACACTGTTATAATTATAATCAACTAACCCTTTTAATGAACGATTTTTCTATTGATTTCCAATAACTATTTTTATTTTAACCATCTTCTAATAATTAACATACAATATAAATACTTATTTAATTGTGATTCTATATTTAAAAAAACGTGCAGATACCAATATATAGGGTTATGTTGCATGTGCTATATTTATTCGAATTGAAGATTAAAGAGTTAAATGATTATAGAAACTATACAATTTTTATTACTTGTATAGTATACGGTATGTGTAACTTTAGAAATATCTGTATTTACTATTATTCAATTGGTTTCAGTATATAATAGTTCCTTTTTTTCAATTTAAATAGGTACTATATAATAAATTGCATTAATGTTATTAGATAACTTCATAACTATATTTCGAGAAAACTGCGACCAATTTAGTTTTGTTTTTCATCACATTCAGACAATTTAAGAACCAAAATATAAAATGATAACATAATATTTAGAACTCAGTAAGTCACATAATTGCATAATTAGAAAGTCAGGAGAAGTGACACGCCTTAGTATGCACGTAAATGCTAGCATACACGCCTTCGTTTTGCATCAATGAATTGATCTATAAAGGAATGTTCAGACAAACCATATTAAATGCATAATCCAATATTTTTGTAATAGGTAGTAGAGAACAAAAATTGTATTTTTAATTCTTTTTTTGTTTAAACAAAAGTCAAAATCACCATTAAACGCAAATTTAATATCACTTTTTTTTTATCAACCACGTTCGTTATCTACCTAGAAAGTATAGTATTTATTTTAGTTTGGATAAACTCATATAATAATTTAGTATTAGTTAGTTAAACTGGAATCAATTGAACTTCTTTAACATGGTAATATTTTTTAAAAGCCATATATTCAGTAAATTAAAATAAAGTTGTCTTGAAAATATTTTATATTTTTGTCATTATAAATTTGAAAATAAAAATAAATTAAAAATAATAAAAACACATATAGTTTCGAGTGAATATTTTCCAAATAATTCTAAATAACCTACAGTACCTATCTACTTGCATACAAACATGTCACACTTTGTGTTATAATTATTTTATAATATATCCAAACACAAGTATTCCAAAATAATGTAGTTAACTTATCTATTTAGATAAAAATGGATGTGCAATTTAACAATTGTTACATTCATTCAAATATGCATTTCATAGACTACAAATTTAATATTTCTGTGAATGGCAATAACTTTTGTGTAAACAATGTATTGAACTATACATTTTTTTTAAATATAGAACTATTAAAGAAAATTAAATGTTTTTAAACACAATCAAAACAATTTTGATACTGTTAATTTTTACATAATGTCCTGAGTATATAATCTATGTAGGTGTAGGGTGGTCAGAGATTTCAGCTTAGTGCAATGTGGACGAGAACATCGATGTAAGTGAAAACAAAAGCATAATATATCATTACGAGTGTATCGTAATATTAAAATATCGTGAGATTTCGTTGAGATAAAAAATAAAAAACAAATTAGGATAATATGTACAATATTATATACTTAATTTCTGCTTCGTACCTACTATAATATATTAGGGCTTGGATTTATATGCAATAAAACATGGTAAAATATGCAAATATATGCAAAATTAAAAAAATATTTTTAATTTTATTAAACATTACATAGTTTTCGTATAAAAATTGATCGCAAATAATATAATTAGGTATTTTACTATGAGTTTTGACAGTTTTGTTTGAAAATTCTTCAACAAATTGTCATATTTTACTTTGAACTAGGCCATTCTTTGAAATTGCTTATATAAATGTTAGATACACTAAATGTCACGCATAAAATTAAAAAAATTTAATTTACAAGGCTTACACAACTCACAACCTGTTAATATTAAACCTTATCTTTTATTCGGTATAACCTATTATTTTGAAGATAAATAAAACATTAATTTCAGATTTTCGGTAGGTGGAAAACTACGATTTACTACATAATTTTTTTGGAGAAAGTATTAAAAAACACAATTATTTAATAATAGAAAATTTGTGTACATATCTGAAAATCGATGTATTTAGATCAAAGGAATAAAATATGATGATCCATAGAATTCTTAGCTCTATATATTAGAGTCTATAGTCTATACTCTTATGGGTGCCCCAAATTTAAAATATTTTTTTTCATAAGTACCATACTATCAAAATGATGCAATAAAAATATCTAAAATGAATAAAAAAAACATTAATAAATGATAAAAGAAGCCACCCCAACTGATGCCATTTTTTAAATAATCTGAAACTAACTTTATTTTATCTCCAGAAGCAACGAGGAGCAGTAGGAACGACAAATCTGCACAATTAGAGTGTGAATTCTGTCAATGCGCATTAACTAATACTACTGTCATAATACAGATCCTGCGCTCATAATTTGGTCGTAATCTCCGTTGTGCTGAAAGAATATTTTTAATTTCGGTTCTCTGTACTTATGGTGGAGCCCCAATTAAGTCGTGCGCCACCCTTTATGCAGCCATCCGCTCGACGAGCATCAATTATCATTATTATTTTTATATATATATATACACACATATATAAACATGACACCAGCTATTTCCGTTATCCTCAATAGCATCTAATACTTTTTATACATAAAAAAATATTCCATACCATTAAATATAAAATAAAATCAGCCCCCCTATTTGACGGTATTATATTAAATAGGAGTTCATACTTGACATTTTTGTTTAGACTTTTCCGAAAAAAACTTCATAACTCCTGTTACTTGTTTAATATTTAGTCCTTATACCTCTAGTCAATAAAAACATGTTTAAGTATAATATGTACAATATATTCGATTAGTTATAATATAACTAAAATAAATGATTCATGAATTCGCATGTATTAATGTAAGACATTAAAATACTAGAATAACGAGACTAGAGACTAGAATAACGTTTTTATATTGTTAATGCCGGCATTAAAATTCGTGTTGCATTTTATCAGTGTCGTACTTAAACTGTACACAGTTTTATACGTCGGCTCACCGTAACAATACCGAATAATAATGTAATATCTCTTGCTGGTGCGGGCGAGGTGAAGTGTTGCCGATTATAAAACTCTTTTTATATGTTGGTACACACATATTCTTTTTTTTTTTGTTTCGAATTTTAAGTGTAGGTGCATCTTATTATTTTTGTTCTGTACTTAAAATAAATGGGCATCCCGTGACACAACCTACAAAAGTATTTTAGAGTAAAAACTGTTCAGAATATACAATTTCTTCGGCGGCACGAATATTAAATTCACAGTATAAATATAAGGATGTATTTTAATATGTACCTATATTAGATCAAAATAAATGAACATTTCAAGAATCTATATCCCTGCACAATTAAAGTAAGTACTGCGAATCGTATATTGTATCTATTTGTTGACCAATCATGTGGGTCGACAAATAGTTTCGTATTTTCTGTATATTTTTGTTTTTCGAAAACGTTCCACCTGTCGACGACATTGATTTTAGACTATTGATGATTTGATGATGAAACAACTAACGTCTATACTCATGAATGCTTAATATAGTTCCGAAGCCGAAAGATTAAAACCGACCTCAGACTACTGGCTTTCCCACATCACGTCACCTCGTAGGTACATGCTATATATTTTTTTTCATTTTTTTTTTCTATCGTTCTTCGTAGTCGACACTTTTTACATATTCAGTTCACGTGCCATGCTGCCGCCGCCGCCAACGTGTTCCGTTCTCACAAAAACGCACGCGCGACGACCTACCGAGCACGTCGTCGTCGTCTCAGCCGATACCCACGCCGTACTTAAAACATCGTGTTCAGTCTGTTTCCTTCCTCCGTGTGCATACGACACGTCCTCAGTCATTACACCGGGATGGTGACGATGGCGATGGTGTGCTCAATGTGAGGGGGGGGGGCATTAGAGGAAAGACGTTTGACATAACAATGATAATATGATTATTTTATAATTCGACCGCATCGTTAAGATCGAACCTAATTTTATTTTATTGTAATCCTCATAAAATTTTAAATTTCAGTTATATCATACCATGATAAAATCTTTCATAATACGCAACCGATGAAATATTATTTAAAATAATTAGGTATTGTACCGATTGAGATTCGTAAAATGTACAGTTTTGTTTCGACGAATAAACAGCAACGTCATGATATGTATACAATACCCGTGGAAGTATAAAAAAAAACGAAAGGGAGGAGAAAGTTAAAAATCCCACACTCTCGCACGTGTCATGTAGTAACTTTAGAGACGAGAACACAACATTTTTCACAGCTTTTCATCACTCGAAATTTATAATTCAGAATTTCCTTAACATGATTGTTATTTGTCTTTATTGAGCCAACGTTGTTTTTTCCGTCACAAAACCTGTCTTGTCGGTCGGGTGAACGGGCATTGTACATAATAATATTATTATATATAGATTTTGAATTACTTTGCGCTCCTATTCATATTTTTATTTTCATATTATTTGAATACATTATCTTAAACTTGTACAGTCGTACATATTTCAATTATTTTCAAACCTTTTATAGAATAATATAAATGGCCAATAAATATAATGTACATACGTATATTTCTTATATATCGTCGGTCAGGTGCATATATTAGTATAAAATATGTGATTATTAATTAAGTGATTATAATGCAATAAATATTCGATAAAATGTAATGGAAAATGAAAATTATGTTTGACACGCCGTTGTATTTAATTTAAAAAATACCATACCGACAGTTAAATATAGATTGTCGTATTAACCTTGTATTAATTATGTAGACATAAAATAATAAAATACATAAAAATAATACTATTAATAAGACCTCGCCACCAAATGAATGTGTATCAATCAACCATATTATTATAGTTTTACTTGATTCCCTCTGTACGTCACAAGAAGGTCTGTATACTAAGCAACCCTTCAACAATTCAAATAAAAACACTAATCTTGAACCAGTTTCCAATATATTAAATGTGATATGAGTTAATGTAATTTAAAAACTATTAATATTATTCTGATCAGCTTTAATGGTTTATTATACTGATAACTATTGAGTATAGTTTTGTTCTTTATGTCAAATATTATTAGATGTTTATATGTATATTCTTAAATACATTACATTTCTACACTGACATTTAGTTAAGAAATGTTAAATTTGATTAAACTGTTAAATTAATATTATTTATAAATACATTACAAATCAAATAATCATTATTTTTATACTACACTCAAAGAGTAAAAATGATGGTTCATTACTGTATCGGTCTATAATTAAAATTGCATTTAGCCGGTATGCATATGAATACTAACTTCACTTAACTTTTATGTTTAGATACGTATTAATTTATATCGCACATCGAATAGGTACTTTGATGAATTTCAAACAAACCATGCTTGTTATACCTACTGGGAAAAGTTGACCTGTGACAGCGGTGTACCCGAATAGCCTATCTACAACGCCGTCTGATCTTAATTTATCGTTCAAATGTGTTCAAATGCGTTAAAAATAATCATGCTAATGAAGATGAGAACAGAAAAAATAAACCAAGTCATAAAAACCAGTTAAGCTTGTATTATATATTCTGACCTGATTCTTTTAAATAGTTAAAAGTTTACTTCTCCGTACGATATACATAATATTATATAACACCAATGAATGATTAAAGATCGTTTATATTAATGATTATTATTTTTATCGTAATATCTGATAATATTGTCGACCTCAATAATATAATAATCATGCAATAGCTGTGAATAAAATGCTATAAACTATAACGCGAGGCTTTATAGTGGTTTATCGATATTGTTTTTATAATACCAATTTACTCCAGCATAACAAATTGCAAAGTGCATTCCCAAATGCCTTTTATTCCAGTTTTTACTTCAAATGTTGACTAGAATTATCCAATGATTTGTTTAATGAGGCTCGTTCGTGAGAACCCGTCTTCTCTGACTTAAATAGCTAGCCTAGTTAGTAGTTTCTCTTGATCAATTTTTTCTCTCGTCATACCGTTTAAAGTACCTACCTAATTAAACACAATATGTTTGTACTGTTTTTTTATTTTCTGAGTTTGTCCCTTACCATACAGACAAATCAATACTCGTGATGCAGAAACATTTCATATATTTAATGGTGAACCTGTGCGTCAAATATCATCGAACACATTAAAAAGAAATATAACTGTAAAAATAAAGAAACATTTTTAAGTCGAAGGGCTGTGTTCCGTATCAAGAGTTGTACTAGAACATTGAGAACATGTCAATCGCTTTTCCCCCATACCACTATATCTGAGCTTCAGTTATGCCACTGGGCTCACGTAGTGTGTATAATAATATTAAAATATAACACGCGTGCGTATTATAATACTTATAGTAATAATAACAACAACAACAACAACAACACAGTATTAAGTGTACAGGTACAGAGATTCCGGTCGTAAATCGAATCCAATGGCAATAAATCGGAGACCTGTATACACTGCAGCAGGTATATTTTAATACGCGTTTGATGTAGGTACATCGTCTTCGCCATCACGCGCGTCAGTTATAGCTTATACGTCCACTGCCGTGCGTTATATTGTAAACAGAGTATTTCGCTACACTGAAGCCGAGAGACGTGTATATCGGGTAACCCATAGCTGTACGCACACCCGTGTACGTGTATATAATAATATCATGTGGGTACCTGCCTATATAATGTATTCGAAAGGAGAACAAAAAAAAAAAAAAAACACACGTACATAAAAAACGCGTCTCCCGACAACGTGACGTTTTCGGTTTACAATATTATGCCGCCGTTGTAGTAGGTTATACGACGACGTATATACCTGTATACATAGTGACGGTATGTATATGGACGTTATGCATATTTTTTCGCTCTCGTTGATGATGCGATGTAACGCTTATAAATCAAAGAGGCGCTCGTCTGTGCCTATACTGCGGTCGGTTCTGTTTGTGCATAGGTATTATATATTTTTTATCCGTTTCTGTCTTACACAATCGACTAGGTACATAATATTGTAATACGTCGGCAGCTGTGCACGCCCACGCACACGCGATGTACGCAATCGTATTATGCACCATATAGGTACGATGATGGGCAGTATTAAAGTCACCGTCTTTCATAGTTATTTTGAGACCCCGCGGGTGACGGCGGCGTGTCAGAAGCCAAACAAACGCGATAATATTGTTATCCAGAGATACTCGGTTATTCGTATTATATAAACACTTATATATTTTAAGTGACAATTTTGACGTCCCGCAGTAGGTGCATAAATACAAAGTCCTGCTAGTTAAAGAGCAAAATTAACTTGAGATAGTTGAGTTCAGCGTTGAGAACGTTGAGTTAAAATAGCTAATATAGTTCCCGGACGATTTGTCATGTAACTGTGCAATTTTAAAGTTAATATGGAGAAAAATATAAACTCAATTCACCCAAAAAAGAAGTTAATTAGTTGTTTTTAATTACCAACTGTGCAACACACAGTGGTTGTGTAAATATTAATTTGTTCAATAAATTTCTCTAAACATTTTGTTGATAATAATATGTCCTCTTATTGTACTCAAGCTGTAGTGGTTTAGGAAGAATATCAAATCAGTTATTAAATCCATTTTTTATTTATTTTAGTTTAAAATCATTGATTGTAGACAACAAATTAATTATTATATTAGGCTGAACTACAGTTATATAGGTTGATTTAACTGGAAATAATATTTTTCTAATCAACTGACAAAGACAGGTTATTTCAATGAATACTTTTAAATAAACTGAAAAATTATGCTAAGCATTTCTGGGGAAGGATTGAATTTCCTTGTTTCCATCATCTCGGGTACCTACGCCTCTGGTGTGTCAAGAGTGTATGATATTATTTCAAACACGTAATTAATTTGTAACGTGTATATCAGTTATACAATAATGTAATATATTCGGTTATATATTGCATGTATATATAACATTAGATTTATGTATATTATGCAGTGCACCTTCGGTTGCACTGAGACATATGTATTTTGATATATATTGGAATGAGGCAAACATCTGATTAACTCTATATAAGTACACCTTAAATAATAATAAATATATAAGGTCATTCAATGTTGTATTACAAATTCGCTGCGGTGTGGATCAAGTTTTATATCCGAATTTTCTCGGAAATATTTTATAAAACCCCGTTAATATTATGGCGAGAACAAAGTCGTATTTACGGGCGTCCATATGGATGGGTCTGCATTGAACTTCGACGAATTTTGCTAATCAACACTTATTTATACTTGAAAGTGGATATTTTGTATGCGTTAAATCAAAAAGCGTACTAAGTGACATTTTTTTCTGTATTACAATATTATTTTTAAAATAATGATACAATTATATTACTGCCTATAAATATGTATACCTACGGCCTTAAAAGAAAAAGTTAATACCACTGTTGTTTATAGTATACTATGAGATGTTAAACATACATACCCATATAATACACCTTATGTCCTATTATATATTAATATGGTGGGTACCCATTAAAACTATTTTTTTATTATTATTATTATACCTTCGGCGATATGGGCCATTTGGTTTACAAATAATTTATTTGAATTGATAAGATATTATTATGTGTACTATTCTAAATATTAATTTTAAATTTTGGTTTGAAGATTGGCGGCTATGATGAATTTGATGATGTTGGCTATGGATTGAGGGTGATTGTGGAGTATTTCGGCTAATATTCGGGCAGGTTGTAACTAATTCTGATGTTGTGGTATATTCAGTGCCGTATTTCTCAGTAAACACTATAAGTTAGTGCTTTTATAATCGTAGTTGTATATTTTTATTTTTCATCATTAAAATTTTAAGTAATAAAAGAAAAAACTATAATTGTATGCTTTAATAACATTTTTTAGACTAGAAAAATATTTATATTAAAAGGCGGCAAGTTATTTAGTGCAGCACAATGGTTAAATCCGGCACTGGGTATATTCGATATTCAGTAAGAATGTTGTTGATGGTAACTTGGAAACCACAAGCTGTGCATATTCTTCTTTAGCCATTAAGATGGTGGGAGATTTAAGTATGTCTGATTCTGAGTCTTGATAGAATAACTTCAATTTGTCTGCATATTTCGATAGGGAATGTCCAGTTGAAGGTGTTATGTTTGATGTGATTCAGTTTCGTGGAGTAGGATGTTCATTGCTGGTGTCATATTAGTTTGCAATTATTTGGTATAAGCATTTGTTGAAACTATTTTATAAGGTCATCAAAATCATAATTTTATTTAGAAATGTCCACTACATTTTCAAATTTTTCCTTCTTGTGCTTATGTATTATGGATAAAAAGTTGTTGTCCCAAAGGCTCCTATTATATTGACTCTTAAGGGTACTGCCGTAATGGTATGAAGGTTATGCAGTTTACTATTAATAGTCTAAACTCTATAATGTTCAAAATACAGCTAAACATTATGTCAAGTAAATACCATTTAGTAAGAAGTAGCGTGTTAAAATTTGAAATAAATTGTAAACTAGTGCAAAAAATGATTCGTAATGAGTGATGATACAGATTCTTAATTTAAAATCAAGGCAGTAAGAAACAATTATATTTAAATCATTGCAATTTTTCTATTAATAACTTGCTGTTAAAATTAAAATATCTAAAATATTTAAAATAAATGAAATCATGGATAATATTTTATTGTATTCAAGTTCTTTATTAGGTAAATTACTATAATATTAAAAAACAACAAAACTGTAATGAAAATTCAGTATGTTATGTGTGCAATATAGCATCCTGTATACATAATATTTTATGCCTACATTTTTGTGGCTTATTTCAGGATGACAGACATTGACAACGTAGGCATAAGTCCATATTTTTTAATGGGCTATTTTTTCCAATGTCGAAACTTAATTAATAAAATTAATAGATACACCCAAACTATTAATATTGTTATATTATTATTCGGTCACGAATAACATACCTAATGTTATATAAATATTTGGCATTTTTAACCAATACTAAAAAATAATGTATGTCTATTGTATAGCTATAAAATATTCTGAACTGTGATCACACAATAGCGTTATCAAAACGTATGATGATAAAATAAAATTTATAATAATTAATTTCAAGACAAAAATCGTAAAACGCCGATTAAGTACATGCGTCATAGTGTCATAGTCCATAGGAATATAATATAAAATATCAACTGATGCAGCTTACCTCTGAACGACAACGCCGAATAACATCTATACGCACAGTCAAAAGAAATGTCAATTAAAACCGTGATTTAAATAACACACATTCGTTCATATATATATATATATATGAAAATATACATACATAGTTCGTATACATACAGTATATATAATATGTCTTCTACTATAAATCTTACAGACGGAACACATTTTCTGGGTTTGATTGCACTCAATCTTGTCCGTCCGATCTCATTATAAAATGTTAATTTCGAATCCGACACCTCATTACTGCCGCAATGTCACCGTATATACGTGTTGCAATAATCGGTTTAAAAATACAATAACTAATTATATTATATATTTTCGATCTCTGGTCGGCTCGTCTTCTGCTTCTCCGCTCTTTCCACACCGAAACCTAAAACAGAGTTCACGAGTCTCGTGAGCGTATATACGTGTGTGTGTGTGTGTGTGTGTGTGTCACGTGTGTGTGACGTGTGTGCGTATGTGCCTTCGGGAGAAATACATCGAAGGTGGCCTGCTAATTTACGAACCAACGAGGTGTCTGTCGCATCCAATTAGCGAAATTTATTGTCCATTACATTTTAGTGTTACACTGATTGTGAAACAAAATTTTTATCCGCAACCGTGAGTACTGTATATTATATTATATTATAATACGAACGGAAATACCGCATGCCGGCCACATCATTATTATTAATTTTTTATTATTCGTTTATTTACGGCGACGAGTCAAATAATATTATATAATATTGACGACCCCAGTAAACTACTCTTATAGTTTGGTTGCGGTTTGAAACAAAAACCCACTACACAGCCATTGTCCATAAATATATTGTATATAGTACAATTTGCACCAATCATGGAAACATTGGAAACCCCCATTTTTTTTTATGATGAATTAATTTAAATACTAATTTTTTGAATTTATAAGTATACATAAAATGATCATCTTTCAAATTTTTATACCATTTAAGATGAGTCCTGTGGCGATGCATACTTTAAATATATATATATATATTATTTATTATTTTACTGCAGAATGTGATCTTTTGGAAAAATTTTATGTATCTAAATTAAAATTTGAACATGTAATTTTTGAGTTATTTAAATGTATACTTATACAATATAGATAAAAGTCAATTGAATTGTTTTTACTAAAATATTAAATATGTTAAATAACTTAAAAACTAGTCTTTCAAACATCGGTTTAAATATGTCGACATTTAAAAAAAAAA
Source organism: Myzus persicae (assembly GCF_001856785.1). NCBI lineage: Eukaryota > Metazoa > Arthropoda > Insecta > Hemiptera > Aphididae > Myzus > Myzus persicae. The sequence continues at coordinate 478,233 of NW_019100825.1, read as the reverse complement.
GTGTGTATAGCTACAAGCCACATCATACTCTTGAAATGTTATGAAAAAAATATAAGTATATATTGAAAATATGGTCTTCAAAATTCAAAAAAAAGTATTGAAAAATGATGGATGACAACTTACCATACTTGGAGAACCACTCTGTATGTTCTTCACATACGTATTATATTATTATGTATGTATAACTTACCACAAAGCGAGTTCGGTGTAGCTGCAGGAAGTCATTAGAAAATTCGAATTTGACCTTTAGCGATTGTAACCACCATCCGTAGCGTATATTATTGTGTATAGCGTTCAGGTCGTTGTACGGATTTATTTTGCAAAACGCATCACTCCTGCTGGGTTTTGAGTGTACATCGTGCGTGTGTATAATATGTATATATTATTATACATACACATGTGAAGTTATTACATTTATATCGTAGGTGTTTCGTATAAAAAACAGAATAATACCATCAATACACAACTACGTTCATTCTCAATAATATTTTTTAATATTATTTCACAGAACAAAATATACACACAGTATTATATTGTATTACATTTAATCATACTCAATTTTTTTCTTGTTTGTGATTTTATTTTATCTAATTTTTTTCATGTGACGATTGACGGCAAAAATTTAGAAAAGTGTAAAAATGTATTAGAACTGGGTTTATTATAATGTAATCGGTACCCGTCGTTTTTAATTTATTTCCGTTGTCTTATGCTGATTAATAATTTATATTTTATGTATAATTTCAAATCGATCTATAATATATGCATTTTTAGTAATATAGATACATCTATAATAATATAATTAGAAGATTGTACGAGTTCAATTACCATGTAATAAATTATTTTCATTTCATCACTGTTTTTTGCCAAAACTGTAGATAGAATTGTATCTATGCATCATTATTAGTAATCTTTAACAGCAAACCGTTATATGGAAGAACAATTTATAAATATTTTTTGTGTTTAAATGAACATTTTATTATACTATTATACATATTGTGCAAGTATAAATGTCATATATGAATTTTAATATTAAAATTCTTGATTTAGTTCCCCAAAATTGTATTCTAGGCTGGGAAGAAGAATACCTATAACGGACCCCATCCAAATCTAAATCTCTTATCCTTCATCTGAGGTTCAAAAAAAATGTATCTATGTCGAACTACTTGATTTTGTTGCTATAAAATTACGCGTGATAACTAATGTCTTATCATTTTTACAATTTGGAAATGTTTATTTTGAAAAAATGAAACTTTTTACACAATCGAATTACACAAATTAGTTTGTTAAAGCTTTGAATTTGATAGACTTATTACTGTTTAAATTGTTATAATATAAGTGTTGAAGTTTTATTACAAGTCTGACATTTCGGATCCTTCATCGGAGAGTTCATTTCAGATGACTTTAGCTATCCGATACGTTCCGTGTACACACGAACTATATTGGTACTCACTGTTGAAAACGGAGGGTAGTGATGAGGGTTGGAAATAATGTCCGAGCGCTGATAGGGATCATAATATAATAATATAAATGTAAACGAAGCGTAACGTTTTTTGGTGGTTCGCAATTCGTAAAAACGTATATTATCCCTCCAACCACAACATCCTTTAATCTGTCAAGAGCTGTGTACGACCGAACCACTATTATATGCAACAGCTATGCATATTTTTTCAAATTGTTTCGACAATAAAACTCTGAATACAAAACGAAAATCGACTGTTTAGGATCTACGTACTTCTACCACCAATGATTGAATGAATCCTATGATACTGCAGTCCTATAATAAGTGTAGTAGGTTGTTTAGGCTATAGCCTATGGTGGAAACAAATTATTGCTTTTTAATCTCTACATTTGTCGTTTTTAATTTAAACATTTTAACTCTATTATATTATAAATTTATAAACAATAAAACGATACTTGGACTCTAAGATAAGGAGCTTATATTTAATGTATATGTGGTACTTTTATTTAATATACATTAGGTAATAAATAATTATACATGTAGGTAAATGAATTAATAATTTGATATTTTGTATATTATTATCGTACCTACACACCTCTGTGGTATATATCCTGTTTACGATGTTGAAATATAAAAGACAATACCCGACGGTGTCTTTCAGTGTCAAGGAAATCTAGCTGTCTTGCCGTTGACGTATGTTTAGTAATAATACTGGACTTGCCGAGACATATCCTGATATCCACTAACAGTATTGTTAGGCGTTATGACAGGTGGCAAAAATCTTAATCAATCTCTGCCTACATACTATTGTGTATAGATATTATATATACCTAATATATGTACAATTATGTTAAAGCCGACAAATCATCACATTGGTTACAGGTATGGCGGCTGGACCTCGTCATGGTGATACTGTTCAAGGCGATCCCACTCGAAAGCACGGATGGAGAACGATTGGAAAAGTCACCGGAGTGCACACATCCCAGCCTGTGCGTGAACCCTTACCACATCAACGTATCCGTCCGTGAGCTGGACCTATACTTAGCCAATTACATCAATAGTCACGGTAAGCGAGTTTTGTATAAATTCAATATAATGTAATAATAATAATATTAGAAAACAATAATCCAATTAATATGTATAATATTATATTATATTGAATTGAATTGTTGGGCATACAGCCCAATGGGGTTATATTATATAGTCATATGGGTGTATACCTTAAATATTGTCATTAGCTGTTGTGGGCAGTAACTCTATCTAAGTTTCCCTAAATCCCTAAAAAGCCACACAGGAAAATTGCCCCACTTGTCCTACTTTAATACATCCCTGGGAGTTTTAATAATAATATTTGTATTAGTTTAAAGATGAGAATTGTACAAGCACTAAAAACTTTCTAAATGTGTCTACTGGTATGCCCTAATATTTAAAGCCTAAATATTTCTAAAATATGATAAAAAAATGAATAAATTCTAATAATATATACATATTAAATATTTCCATTGATAGCAGAAATGTTAACTATTCTTTAATCTTAAATTAAAACTTGAAAAAGATTACACGAAAAAAATAATCTGAACGTACTTTTTACACCGACTTTCACATATTGATCATTATACACGCGAGTATAAAATATGAAATCTATAGGAAAAATGGAATTTTATAGATGTTTACGAGCAACACTGTCCAAAATTATTTTTAGTTTTTACCTCTTTAAATAATAGAAAAAAAGCCATTATTAAACTTTGATAAGTTAGAGTAATATAGTCCGTATATACTTAATGCCATTACGGTGTTTCCAAAGTATAAAAAGACTGCAATTATTGTGTTTTCCGAAATTCTTATTTCCTATGTTTCTTGTTGTCAAATATAATTTCCATTAAAATAATTTATTATGTTAATGTTAAAAACCCAAAGGACCTTCTATTATAGGCATACACAACAATGTAAACGGTGACGAAACACTATTTATTGAATATAATATGTACTTCATTTGTTTGACTTTTGTAGTTAAGTTCATTCCCGACCCATTAAATCATAACGATTTAAAAACACTATATAAATATGTCATCCATCCAATAAGCACAGTCTAAAAATTGATATTTACGTTTCGAGTTTCGCTTAATTGTATTCTTTATTATTGTGATGATACATGGTATACTGCAATTACCTAGTCTACAATAATATTGCACATATTAAAATACTTATGCGTATATAGTATCATATTGTGTTCCACCATTCTGTTGTCTCTTTAATGTCATTTATTGCTATTATAGATATTCAACCACCGTATTATACGTTTATACATTTACAGGGATTTCGATTATTGTTTTTTTACAACTATCACTATCGCATCGTTTCGTAAAAATCATTTTGATATTCAGGTGTCATTGAAGGCTGTTGTAACTAACTCTTAAATACTTCATAGGTGTGTATCTCATAAACGTCAAGTTTCTTCTGAAAATGGGTATGAGATGTTTTTCAATTCGAATATATGTGTTGTCATACATGTAACTTAGAGAGAAGGAGACTGGTAGGTAAAATAGCTGATATCGTCTCTGTCTCTCACTCCCCAGCTCTCTCTGTATATTTTCTTTTTTTTAAACTCTTTCACTAAATGTCTGCAACGTGTAGTTTTGGTTAAAGGGTATTATTCCTCGTTCTCCTCTCCCACGCCTGCTTAGCCGGATCGATGAGAATAATATAAACTGTTGCCAAATGTTTGCGCGAGAACCGCGACCCGCCACAGTCATTGGTATTCGATCGAGCACGTTCTCGTGTATATACGTTCGTATTTTTATGTATATATTTATCGGATACGTAATATTTTCTCCGGGTTAAGTATTGGGTCTCACGCGGTCGGCCGGTCGGAATACTAACCGACGGTCTGGCCCGAATCGCACGTCTAATTTATAACGATATGTCGTCTCTCACAAGGCTCATAATTAGGGCAAGGACACGCCACTGCTGGTCGCACACCTAGAAATGGTTAAAATCGCCACCGTTATAAACGGAATAACAATGATAGCGATGGTAATACTAATAGTAATAATCACATATTTTATAATATTATATTATTCTAATATGCATTCCGTAGATCCGCGATGGCGTGTGACCGACGTGACTATGGTTGTATATAGACGCCATGCATTATATATTATTTATCCGTCGCCAGTAAAATTTGAATTCAAATTATGTATACGCGCGTCGTCCTATACCAGACCGGACCGCGTCGGTGAGAACGGTTATATTACTCATTCCCTATATAGTATATATGTATATGGGAACTATATGAGTTTTTAGTACTCAGTGCGTAAGCACGACGAAACTAATAAAATTTCAATATCGCGGACGTGTGATCGAGCACAATGCTTATTATTATTACTATTATTATTATGAACGTCTATAGGTACGGGTTGAGCCCGAAAATTATTCTTTACCTATATTATAATGATATGCGTAAAGTACTGTACACGTTTTTCGTCAGTTTGATGGTTTTCATTTTGACCAAATGGCAAAGGCAGAGGAGCATATCTCGATAGCAGTTGATATTGTTAATGTGCAACGCGGACGTGATATATAATATAGAATCTAGATAGTTTTCCTATCTTCAGCATTCAGCATAATATTTTTCACATTTCCACCAAAATGTGTGTCTAAATAATATTATAGGAATTAATGCAAATAGTCATAAGTAATAGTAGTTTGGACTGTATCGTGTATTTTATTGTCATTTGAAAACGATGTTGATGACGTGAGATGTTAAAATACGCAAACACATTGTTAAATTTGACATAGGCACTCAACTGAATCCCAACAATCCAATTTAATATAATACTATAACAAATATAGAATACTATATGAACTTATCAAGTGTGTTTGTGTGTGTGTGTGTGTGTGTGTGTGTGCTGAAAATTTTACTCAGAGGTTAAGCCAAAGGGGTTATGGTAATATTTTGTATATAGTGGTATTTTTATGGACTATCCATAGATATATAGTGTGTAAGTAGTATATTATTGAACTCCTCGAATGACCTACAAAAGGGCTACAGTTTGTAAAAAATAATAATGCAGTTGGTTATAAAATAAATTACGATATAAAAGCCATTCAAAAAATAACCCTAAGTGCATTCTCGTAATGACTTATATACTTTTGTCCCGAACGTATTATATAATAATATTCTTCAGACATCCACGCGGACCTTTAAAAAAAAAACCTTCACCGTAGGTGTGCAACGCTTAGTTTATAATATATATAGGTATATATTATATTTTTTTTTGGGGGGGGGAGGGGGAGGTCGATATCATTACGACGAGTTCGGGTAAAGGTCGTTTTGGCTGCTTCACTCTAGTGACAATAAAAAACAGAGGGTACTTAGGATTGGCGCTCGGGGCCCTTGAAAACGGTTCCGTCGGAGACACAGCAGCGCATTATAAAAAAAAAAAAACATTTTTCCGTTTTCTTTTCGAACAGAATTTGCATAATATTGTAGGTAATAATAATATTTTAATATACGCACATCAAAACGCCTTGCCATTCCACATAATAATAATGATAATATTATTATCGCGGACCACTAGAAAACCCGACCCTGCGATCATCAGTTTCAGTCACCGGCGAGGTTCCTCTTCGATACCGGTCCGTTGTTTCGGCGCCAGTGGTTCTATGCTTAAATTATATTAGATTTTGTACAGTTCATTTAAGTGTGTAATACTTGTTGTTTGTCTCTTTATAACAATAATTCACTACGTCAATACGTTTACAATAGTCTAAACGCTCTTGGTTGATCACATACAAAAAATGTACATTTAATTAGTTTATATTTTTATGACCTCGCGGTGCATTAAATTTGTGCACGTCTATCTCCCGATCTGTTCCGTCAGTGACTCCAGAAAAATTTAACAAATTGTATTGTCGATTTTCCGCTTTTCCACCAATATATATATATATATTCAATATACAACGCGGCTCTGGATTTCAGTGCCCGTCTCCGCACGGCGATAACATCGTAATAATATATAATAATATTATATATACATATATATATATATAACCATATTATCATAATAATATTATATTGTTATAAAACAATGCATACATATCTGTGTGCACGCGTGTACAACACGTGTTGTATACACACACACACACACACACACACACGTGAACGGCGCGCCGTGTGGTGAGAGCAACGAAATAATTAAAATGAATAAGAGAAAAATTATTGAAATTTGTATTCCTGTCTCGGACAAGACGACAATGATGTCTTTATTCATATTATTATATATAAAATAATAATATAAAAGTGCAATCACAATATCATAAGGTTGTCACGAACGTTAGATCCCACGCCGGTCGTTGACCACTTCGGTTAGTATTTTGATAAATTCGTGTGTGACCTTCTGCACGGGACAGAAATATAATATAATATCCGTAATCGAGTAGGGCGCATTGTTTCTGATGATATCGTCGTCGTCGATGTTCAAATTAATTTAAAACGGTCAACCATAATATGATCACAACGTGGACTTTGAATCTGCAGACTTATTGATGAAGTTGGGCCATGCATTCAAGTTTTAATTCATTGAGTTGGGTGTGATGGATTTGTATTTCAATCGATATGAATATGTGTTAAATAGGAAATGGACGTGAAAAAGGTGAGGAGAAAGTTTTTAAGGACTTAGGTTTCTTTGTAGATCCATATGATAATGATGGTTTGATAATTCATTATAAGGGAAGTTAGTTTTGGATTACACGTCATAGAGCAAAATGTTACAATATATTATAGCTGTGTGTAGGTACCTAGCTGAAAACGATCATTTATTCTTCGGGTCTGAGTAACAGTCGGTCCGTGTCCTGCATATTAGTGTAATAAATCCGGAATCTTGATTTCAAACATAATAATTTCAATGGGAATACACTGTACGTATATATATATATAGCACTACTGCAGTAGATAGCATCTATAAGGCTGACCGTTTGGATATAGAAAATAATCGTTTCTGTATTCTGTAAGTATAATATTCATTTTATGCAGTAGAATTCGTTGTATGTTTTTTTATTTTTTTTGATAATTATTATTTTCACAAACGGAATATTAATATCATCTGCAGTTATGTTCTTCGGCTGAAACATATAGATAAACCTCCTGCAGCTGTTTATGCAATATATAAATATGATTGAATACAGGTGCCAAATCAAGTTTGGAGAATTTATACTAACGAATCCAAGTCTATACGTCACACTCAGACCAAAGAACTACCTAACCTACTATAAGTCTCAATAACATGTCCAACTCTTCTGTACTGCAAATTGTAATTAGGTATTTAACTAGACCACCCACTAACTCACACCCCTTTTATATCTGTATCAACTGATTATCTTCGAACAATCGATTCTTTAATTAAAAACACTGTTGTATAAACTTATATTTAAGTCAACATGGGCATGGGTATAGAAATTCAACCCTGGGTAAACGCAGCTCACACGCTTAAACAAAATCAAATGTCTCCATTAAATAAGCTAAGCTTCCCATACGTTTCAAATAGAATACTTCATAACGACCTCCTCTTACCAGTAGTTATAAACGTCGTTAAAACCATATTCAGACGCTTCCTCTTCATTCTATCCAACCACTGTATTCTCTTTATTTCCGATGTATAGTTCGTGTAATATCCCAAATAACCCTAGAAGACATCTAAGACGGAAATTATTTCGTGGCCAATTAATTTAATGAAAAAAAAATGCAAACACTATAAAGTTCCATCACTTTTATCAATGTAAAACTCTTCAACAACATACACTTATTTTAAAATGCATATTTGAAAATTATCTAACATAATATACACTATATTATACCTATATAATATGCGATTGTGGTTTTGGAGTGACTGTGGAAATGTATAACGTTTGGGACAAAATATTTGCTACAACTATTATGACTATTCATACTTATTATTATTATTATTATTTATGTATGGGCGATGGGTACACAATGTTATATTCTTTAAGTGGCGAAACATTTGAATGATAAAAAAAAAATAATGTCAAAAACTCGTTTATTCACAATTATTCGATTTTGAAGCGTCGAGCAGTTATAACAAAATACGCACACATATACTCACACACACATACATATATATATATATAGATTATACATTATACACACTTGAACAGGAAATTAGCATAAAATAAAACGTTCGGTTATGTTATGTTTTTTTATTTTTTTTATCCTTATAGATTCTCCTTGGACTATTATACCAGTTTTCCGGAATGTTTATTCAAGAACATATTTATATATATATATATATATTTGTGTGTGTGCGTGTGTGTGTGTGTGTGTGTGCAAAACGTATGGTATATGTGAGTATACACTGCACAGGTATACCTACAGGGTGGGCCACCGTGCAGTTTTTCCCGTTTCCCCGAGACGGTGACTATGGTGCGATGGCCCGTTCATATGTGACCTGTGTTGCCACATTATTATTGTACAATGTCTATGTTCTATACAAACTTAAGTACATTATATAGTTTAAAGCGCACGATTGCTGTCGAAAAACCTATATTATGTGCAAAATCGATTACACCGCGGACGATTGGCGTCGTTCGTGGGCGCGAGCACTATTATACCGCGGTATTGGTATAGTAATCCGCGAGCAATAAATTCGCTTATTAAAATGAATAATTTAATTTATATTGGAAGTGTGTGTGTGTGTGGAACATTATATGGGAGCAAAACCGAAACCAGTTTTTGTTTTCGTTTTGTTTTTTTGTTTTTTCGTACAGGAGGATAACAAAAAAAAAAAAAAAACTGGCACCGATACATTACGTGCGCGGGACGACGACGATACATCCGCGGAGATCCAGTTGGGTGGCAAACGCTCGCGAATACGTGTACCTACACGTATACCTAATCATGCTGTATACAGGGTGAATCGCCGTGCGTATACTCGTCCATACCTGTCCACCCGTGACAATATTTAATACACATTACACCCACCAGCTCTCTCATCTCGTCTTGAAAACTATAGCATGGCCCCGTTCGAACACGCCTATTTATATATTATATATTATAGTTATGAGTACTACTAACAGTATTCGAGACTTTCAAAGTTGAGCTTTGTTCGAACCATTTCAAATGAGCTCCAGATCAAAGGAGATACTTTTTTTTTTAGATAGGTATTGTTTTGGAACCGTGTTGAACATTGTGATTATGCAGTAAAAAATAATTATTGTGGCTCTATAATAAGTAACACTGCAGTTAATGAGAGGTTTTACGTAGGATATGCTTTACACATTTTATTGAACTAATCTAATTCATTTCAGTCGGATGTATACTACACTAATTTGAGTACATTACTGTGTCGAAGGATGCTTTTGATGGATACATTGGCATAACGAATGGATTCATATCTTTCCCTATATCTTGTATTTTTTTTTTTTTTGGTAATATTTGTCAAAAAAAAAAAAAAAAAGGTTTTGAAATCAAAAATTATTTTGAACATAACTATAAGTAAATATCTTAAAAATACAACATTTAAAAATAAATTACAACCATTGTTTTTAGTGTATGTTATTTTGTCAGTGTTCTTGAGTTTTCAGTGTTCTAGTATTATAGCCAAGATAGTGCGATAACGACTTGCTCCCACTAATCTCCTTTTTCGTTTAAGTATATAGATTAAGGGAAAAATATTATGCTTGAATAATTGCCTATACAATACTCCTGTTTCATTGACGTGCGCCTCCGATTACATTACTCGTGAGCAAAAGGCACACGCCGCAGATATACGGCAACAACAACGTTGTTGTTGGGTTTTTTTTTATTGACCGGCAAAACGGACTTTATGTAACGCATCCACACAATCCTTGTAAATCACCCCTCGACTTAGTCCCGAGGCCGTTACGACGAGAGAGTTTCCTATAATATTATCTCTCTACGGCACTTAGGTGTGTGTGTGTGTGTGGGTACCGGGTGAGCCGCAGTGTTTTCTCATCGTCTTAATACCTTGAGGATGTATAAAAAAACACCACAGCACACTATTACATTAGGACCTCGTTATAAAGTTACCTAAACAATTTTTATTATTATTTATTTATTTAATTTATTCAACATAAACGTATTATTATGTAGAATTAATACAAAAACATTGTGATTATCAGATCTGATCAATATTATGAATATACTCGTAAATGTGAAATTACAAAAATTAAGTTGATGGCGAAGGTACAGCAGGACATCTTGATGGAGGAGTTGTTTCAATCGGCTTTTTTTTGTTTTTTCCCTAATTTTATACTGGAGATTTTGTTCAGATGAATTAAGTCTTAAATGAATTTTTTGAATTGTTTTTTGGATCCGAATATCTAAGAAGGTATTCTTGTGTTGTTGTGCAGTTGCTTGTTGCGCATGAACCAAGGGGCTTTTAGAGCTATTCTGAGAAATGTATACCGTTTTGACTGTAGATTTAAAATGTTTATTTAAGATGTGGTGGACCACACTGAACATGCGTATGATAAGAGTGGTCCTATTACTGATGTAAATAATAGTAGTAGTGAGCATTTAATTCGTAGAGTTGAGCTATAGTGTATTTGCAGGGGTTGTAACATTTTCATTATTGTATAGGTTTGTTATTTTGTTTATGTGTATTTTCCAGGTTAGTTTTTCATCAAGGAAGACTCCGGATATTAAATTGACTGATCTTTAATATTACAATTGATGGATTGGTTTAATTAATTGAGTTTACTCCAGAAATAAAAAATATATTTAATTTGGCAATTCTTATAGATACGATTTTACGACGCATCGGTTATTGCTTTGCATTCATCAACTCTCTTTGTAGCCACTAGACTAGTCATCACCATCCTACGCGCCACCTCCTGGAATTGTTGTCCCAGTTCACTTTAGTATTACCTACCTATAAGTACATATAATACGCTGTTGATATTATTATATCCGATTTTGTACTGTTGCATACACTAACGAAAACGATTTTCCCGTATTTTAGTGTGTAGGTATCTGTTTTGTTCTTCCCTCTACACCTTCCCTTTACACCCAAAAAAAAAAAAAACTGTCGCCGATTTTGGTCGACATTGCGTTAAAAATATATTTCATGTGCTCCTCGTCCCCGACAGCAACCGCCACCCCATCCATTGAAATTCCTTTCGACTTTTGCGTGTTTACCCGCCCATTCGTACACGCTGGTTGTCACTCACCCCGACGATCCAATTTATATACGTACGATATATTATTATGTTCATGTATACGAAAGTTCCACCCCCACACGGTTTCGTCGCAGACAACTCTGATGGCCCGTTTATTTATTACTGGGTTTTATTAGTCAATATAATGTATTACGTTTGCTTTTGGTTTTCATTATTATTATTATTTTTTTTTTTTTGTGCCGCTCGGAAAAAAGCAACAAATATACTGTTCATCTATATGCAATATTGGTTTTCAAACTTTGCGACATTCTAATCCAACGATTAAAATTGTTATTGAATGTGTTGAAAATGATAAAAACCGTCATTTATGGATCGGTAATGAACAAGGTTTCAACGTGTGAATCGATGCAACATCGCAGTGTATAGTCAAATTGTTTCACCTGATTATTGTGCGTCCGAAATCTGGTTTACTTGCCGTTTCCGTCTTCAAGTAACAAATTTATAAAACAATCTTACCATGTATATAATGTGATTTTCGGAAAGGAATAATAATAACATTCGCAATTTATTCATTCTCCTTTAAAAGTTAAAACCAATGAGAAACGTGGACGAGACAGGTTCAATTATAAAACTGTTAGTTTTGAGTAGAGGTCGAAAATCTATATATTTTTATGTATAAATCTTAAATACTTGATTCATGAAAGTTTTGTTCCGGCATGTTGTATTAAACGATAATACTACAAGTCTTCGGGGAAATATTTTACTATTATATGTATGTTTTATTATTAAGAAGAGGCAACACAACCTATTTCAGTTTTATTACTATTATATTATACAGGAAATCTAGAAAATTAATTTATGAACAGTAATTTAAGTTAAATACAATTTGACCAAATCGTGAGATAAGTGGTGTCGCTTGTTCAGCGACGATTTATAAGTATGAAATATGTTCTTTTGTTGTACCTACAACAATTGTTCTCGTTCGTATCATGTAGGTATAACAAAATATGTATTGTTATTTGTTGTTTATGAGCCTTGTGACGATGGACACACGTAACAGCTTAACCCAGCGGTCCTTAATATTAAAATTGTGAATTGATAATGATTTGTGGTTTACAATGCAATTTATATTCTTATTCAATTTCTTTCATCCATTATTGCTTATTGATATTTATTTATTTTAAGTATATTATTATTATTTTTAAATAATTTTTCAAATTAACATTTTAACCAACCATGATTTTCAATTTTGTACAGTTTTTAATAAATATTTTAACTCAAAATAAATCACTTTTAACATTTATTTCTCTCTTACATTAAACATTTGAGGTACCTTGTCATAACTATTTATGTATACGTTACAGTTTTAAAAGCTTAACTATTCATTTCCTTTAAAAGTATTTAAATAATTTTTTTAACTGAATCATAAGGCGGATAGAGAAGTATACAAATATTCGATATAGGCTGTCTAGTATATATAGATTATACGAGGACGAACTTGATGAAATATCAAATACCCTGTAGAGCGCATCTATAGAGTACTATACCTACAGTATATTCATTTTATACATTTTTACGATTCGATACTCATTGTGGTTGACGACAACGTAACTTTAATTAGTTTTTCAATAACACACCCTATAAAATTAGGATTTGGGAACATTGTCAACAAAATAATGTCTTTATTATTTATTTATATTTTATATTTTTTTTTTTGTATTAAATTATCATAAGCGACTGGGGTGATTTTGTTTTACATTTTTTTTTCAGAAGTCTTAAGTGGAATATATGACAACAACAATGAAAAAGGTGAGATCATTTGAAAGCATGAGTTTTATCTTATAATAATAATTTATAATATATATACTTACGTGGATATTAAATAGAAATATATAAATACTCAACGAATAAATGATAATAACGCAAAATAAATTTAAACATTAACGCGAATATTTTTACTGGTAGATATTATAATCTATACTAAAAATTTTACTCAATTTTTCATTCTAGCCATGCGAATAATTATTTTTAAAAAAAATACAAATATATTCGTTTGTATATTTCTATTTTCTATTTTATTTCTCTTATTAAACATTAGTGAATGTTTTAAAATATATTGATGTATATTTTTCGTTCTATTTGCATGCATTTTGTTTTACGAAATATTATTATAGTATGTAAGTAATAATGATATATCGTTGTAAGGTACTGCGTAAAATATACGAATCCCCAAATAGCGAAATTAATCTTCAATATCTATATAATTTGAACAAAAGGCGCTCTGAATAGGCAATACAACGACCCGCTGACGTTTTAAATTGTTGTAAAGAAATTTGTGTCGGGGGACGGCGATATTTTAATATTGTAGCACTGGTGTCGACGGGGAAATTATAATTTTTAGAATTGTCTTCCGATAACTTTCACCGTGTGATATTATTTCCTATTCATCATCTCTTAATGTCTGGTATGTATTTGTTTTTCGCACATAATTCACGACTCATATTGATGGAATAACATCCAAACGAAATAGTCCAAACACCTTTTATTACAATATATGAACACATATAAAATAAAACACAACGATTGGTATTATATTATCGTGTTTTTTCTGTCGGATTAAATTAATTTATAAGTTCATTAATCTCATTCCGGCTAAGTTAACTGAAACTGTTCAACAATGCTGTCTCATGCTAATTTGCGATTTGTTGTTGTTTGCGGTTCAGAGAGCACACAGCTAGTGTATTTATTGAATATCTTAACATCTTTGGTACTTATATAGGCTATTGTAGATTTTAGTAATATTGAGAAGTCACTTAAATATACGAGTTGATCGAAACAAATTGTAAATTTGGTTTTAATTGTGAATGACTTTGGAGCTTTATTGCGGATTGATATTTAAAATTAATCGAGAATTACATATTATGAAACACAGTATTATGCTTTGATATATATTTGGATTTTCTTACCACTGCAATTATACCGTGGTTATTACCACATGCGATTAAATTGTCATACTCATTGTTATTATACTGGTAACTATATAATAAATTAATTCGTACCGCGTCGGGAGCGCGAAAACGAGTTGCTTCTTGATTTACGTCATATTTTCAAAACGTGGAGTAGATATACACGTTATAATAAATACATAGGTACATTAGGAATACTGTACAATCATAATAATAATGGCCTTACACGCAGATCGCGTAGAACGTATAAAAAGAGGTAAAGCGTGCCTAATTGTTAAAGTCGACACGATATAATATAATATTTCATTTGTTATTATTAATACTACAGACGAGCCCGGTGTAATGTAGTAATGCATAGTATATTATTATATTAAATCCCTACAAGATTTTTTCTAAAATATAATATTATTTATCAACGTTTTTTAAACCTTTTTTCGAAATTAACACATGTAGCGGATAGTCCAATGTTTTTATCTGCGTTTACTAAAAACGTTCGAGTAATTTAACGATTTGTCAGATCTGATTTTTCTAAAAAATGTATTATTTGTACCTAACCTTGATGAAAACAAATTTTTGTTTTTAGTACGTACACCTTGCGTAATAATATTTAGTATTTGTGCATCACAATATCATGCTGCAATAGAAGCCGATATTAAAATTATATTTAAAGAAGAATAATAAATAGTTAAGGCGGGCTATGGCTACACATTAATATGGTTATGGCCAACAGCCTATAGATAATAAGATATAGGTATATATATAGCCAATAATCGCGTACGTCACGGAAACGTACCTATATAAAAAGGAACATTTTGTGTTATAGAACGGTCGCACATAAATATTTACGGTCAGTTTGTGTCGGCTATTTCGTCTTATTGTCTTATACGTACACATATACACACACATATATATATATATTACGGTGTAGGAGACGCCACGCGTCTTCGGCGGCATAATAAAGCACTTTTTTTTTTTACGACGACGAGTCGCGAACGGAAGACTGCCGGTGGGGACATTTATTATGTTGAACGCGCGCGGGCAAAAAAAAATAATAATAATAATAATAAATAAATAAAGGACAAAAAAGCAGTTATAATACGGAGAGCCACATGTATATAGGAGACGGACGGCGGAGGAAAAACAACTGTTTTCCGCACGATAATTCAACTATATAAACGAGCTCGCGCCTCGCCACAAACGCTGCGGCCGGCAGCAGCAGTAGACGACGACGACGACGACGACGACGACGACGACAATAACGCCGAAGAACAACGCGGGGACGCGTGCGCTGGCCCGACTAGGTCCGACGAGACCGGAACTTCCAGCATCCGACGACGACGGCGGCGGCTACAAGAGAGGCGGCCGGCGGAAGTAGAGGCATTGTCGCGTGCGTGTGCGTGTTTGTGTGTGTGTGGGTACCCCATCCTCTTCCGTATCTGTGTGTACACACATGTGTGTATATATACAACACTGCGCGATGACGCCGTGGCCGCCGCCGTCGAGGGGTGTCAAATGGTCAAACTGGCACCGGATACAAGACCTTTTTATACGCCCCATCCGGTCGGCGTCGTCGTCGGTTCCGGCCGGCCGGCCAGGCAGAGCCGTCCTTCGGGTATGCGATGTATATAATATATATTATGTGTGTGTGAGTGTGTGTTCATCGCGCGCGCGACTCGTATATTATATATATACTTGGAAACTTACTTTTATGGACTTTCGCTGTCGTTGTCGTTGATGTCGTCGGTTTTTTTCCTGTCGTGTTTTTGTTGGTTTTATCCACGCTGGAGTCGTCTGCGAATACTGTCATCTCCCTCGCGAAAACCAACGGACCACGGTGAATTTTTCTTTTCCTCTCCTAGTTTGTTTGTCACACTTGTGGTTTCGAATTTTCGATCTTCATTTATTACGTATACAAATACGCCGCAGTGCATATGATTGGTATTTGGTACACGAGTATACTCTATGGTTTCAAACCTATAATAAGATGCAAGTCGTTTTTTAACAGTCAAATAATCTAGGTGGTGGTGGTTGGGTCATTCAAAACACGCTTTGTGCCTAGGGCGGCTCAACCACAGTCTGTCGTGTATTTTACCCCTGCAGTTTTGGTGTAGTTTCTTTCATCCCGCAATGCTCGCTTTTCATTAATCGTTCCGCCAATAGAACTATTATCTGTATCAAATTAATCCTTCTCCACCCTTAAAATCAAATTGTCCTATATCAATTCCTTAACTTATAATTAAAATGCCTTATGAATACAGGATTTACAGTGAAAATTTTAGGTACGGGTTAATTCATCTCTCGTTAAATCTATAGTTGAAATACCTATGATAATTTATACTGAAATTTCATTAAAAAAATATCAATAGTTCTTATACTGGACCCGTCTGTCTGCATCATTATATTTCACAGCTCATCATCCAAAATCAATAAAAAAAAGTTTAGGAAAACATATTTTCTTTTCCTCAATTTAGGACGATAGAATTTAATATTTAAACACAAATCTTCCATCAAAATAGATATCACTTTTGATGGTATATTAAATTATACTGCAGTTGTAGTCTTGTTTAATGTACAGCAGTATACGGCACATCAAACGACAAGCATTGCTTTCGGTGCGGTTTAGTGCGTCGGATTTCAAGAGAATGTAGTACAAAAATAGATATTTATAGCCAACATCGATGGCGCGCCGGTCATTTATCATCCACATATAATATACTCCATCGACGTCTAACCCACACCGACTAATAAACACGTAGTGTGGTGGTATCGTTCGATTTTTGTATTTCATCGTCTATTGTTGTGGTTGTTGTCTGTCCCATGCACTTATTATTATATTCGTTGTATCGATAGTGTTCGTATTGTTCCGTATACCCAATGGTTACAGACTACAGTGTCCGGAATGAAAATAAAAACAATAATTATCGGGGAACAGCTTCTGTGCTGGCTTAAAGTGGAGATATTTGAAATTATTCCAAATCTCGTGCAGAGTTTATCTCGATCATTATCACGAATGGATGATTAATTTAACTAGCTGCAATTGTGCAACGTACCATTTTAGATTCTGAGCGGAGCTATTTTTACAACTCATTTCTTGTGAATCCTCAAAAAAATTAAAATATTTTTTTATATAGTTGTTCATGCATGTTTACAACTTGACAATTAAATTAATTATATTTTTACAATATAGTGATTTTTAATGCAGGGACGTCTTGTAGTGGGTGTCGATGGAAGCAGTTACCATCCTCCCATTTCTTGTAGCCTTTTAAACATTTTCTTATTTTTTATAATTACATATTTTGCAACTGTTTTGACATTAGTATTAACACAACTGTATATGTATGACTATGCATATGCCTACTAATTATTATGTGTCTAAATAGTTATTATTTCGCATGCGTTTTCACTTGTCAGTTGTCTCTGTCTAACTGACTCATTACATAGCAAATTTTACATTCAGCATGATCTATTTTATTTTTAACGTAAAATGTGTCATTTGGTGCATTAGACCGAGACAACATAGGTGGGTAAGATGTTCCATTAAAACATTATTTATAAAAATAAGTATGTACTTTATAATAAGCAATTTAAAACCATAACATGCAAAGACTGTATAAACCTCTAGTTTTTCGCCTCCTACATATTTTTGAAACAGATGCATTAAATGTTGGAAATTGTATAAAAATTGAAACCATTGAATTATACCTACATTCATTATATTTTGTATTTACCACTTAATTGGAATCGTAAACCAATAAATTAAGGTCACATTTGTAAAGTCTAATGGTGAACGTTCAAAAATAGTTTGCAAATAGTCCTGCATCCGTTCCAATTGAAATAATTATTATTAGTTAACAAGATCTGTCCCCTTACGGCTTACGCTACAGTTAGTTGTGTGTGTGTAGTGTGTACGAAGGTGGTGTATGGTGCGAGGTTTGGTGGGGCATGTGAGTGCTGATACTTAACCTCATTTTATTTGCGTGCTTTCGACATTTCATTTATTTATTGTATTGAAACACTTGAAAAGGCAAATTAACTTATTTATATTCATCTGTTTATTTATAGACTTTTAGTAATAATAATTGTATGCATACAATTATTTTAAAATTATTGTTTAATATAAACAATTAATAACTGTATTATAATTTATAAAGCAAAATGATAAATTGTTGATAGATTTTTAATTTTGATTAATAAAATGTTCGTATATTTCATGCATCACTGCATCAAATTTGTCATAGTGGATTGATTTTGTAATTTCAGATATTTAAACTCCTTTTACGTTATTTTTTGAACAAATTATACAAATCTCAATAACAATCAAATCCGCATGAAACACAGTTAGGTAGCGAACTTGTCGAATTTTGTACTTACATCTTAACATATTTAAAAAAACAGCACACTTATATAGCTGTGATCCTAAATAACATTCATTATTCGTTTGATGCAGCGCTGCAGGTACAATAATATTATATACAATAATATAATATATTTATATAGGTACTTAGATGTGATTTATTGCTTATTGATATAGGTACATTCCCGTAATTTATTGTTCGTAATTATTCGATATTACATGTAGTAATAATAATAATAATTTATGTATTGGCTAACAAACTGTCGACAGCTTTTCAAATCGCGTTGCTTGTAAAAATCTAAAAATTGCAGTTTTTATATTATGTAATAAAGTGACGTCAGTGCAGTTTAAAAAGGTCGTATCTCACAATAATACGATAATGTTATGTTGAATATAAACGATGGTGAAAAGGCTAAAAAAAAATAAAACGTCCGATGGAAGCGCATAGTAAACGCCGGATCTGCCGATGGTATTTCCGGTCTTTTCCCTATTCGATATTTTGTCTAACATATACATATATTAAATTGTTCTTCTGGCCGTTTCGCCCTCTCTAGTGCGTCTATAAAACGTCTATATACATACGTCGTATGCACTGCTTTGATTTATTCACTTTTGTCATCGCTCTATACGTAATAACAATGTTATAATATACCAATAACACGAATATATAAACTGTCGTTGGATGACGATACGTATCATATCAAACTTCGAAATCGTAACTTCAAACGGCTATTATACAACTGAGATACTGTCATCTAACAATTGCATTCAGAAAATAGTAGTTCCAACAGACCTCGTACTACTTTTATATTATAAACACTCAGTGATTATGTAAAAGTTGGTACAAATTATAGTACTCACATTCCTAACAAAATATGTTGACTCAAACGATTTACTGATAAAAATAAAATAAGGATATTTAGATGTACATTAAACTGGCTCCTCTCATCAGCCTTTATTAAAAAAAAAAAAACAATGTCACTCATTAGCATGAATTTATATTCAACTATTTCAACTATTTTTTAATATATAGTAAAATGTAATAACTAAAAGCAATTATAAGTCATTGTAACATATAATATTATTTCGTGATTTTGAAACCAATATTATAATATTATTGTTAAAATTACGGTAGATATAATTGATTAAATTCAACACATTTTCAAAATCCTCATATCATTGTCGCTTACATTAGGTAATCGTGTTCTTCGAAAAGAATACATCAAGTATTTAATTTTAAATTAAATTATTTTCTAAATCACTACAGTGAAAATTGGTTTGCCCTACAAATTTCACATATTTTTTGGAATTGAAATTCTAAAATTATCTGCATATAATCAACAGCACCGACCGCGTCTGATTTTAAATTTATAGTCGATGGGTGTGGTACTATACATTTGGAATCTATCGGGAAAAAACAGTTTTCATAAAAAAATCAAACCTAAAGCAATAGTAACGCATGTGGCAAGTTCAAAATCTAAAATAGAAAACGATAAGACCCCTATAAATAATAATATGGAAGAAATATTACAGAATTTGGCATGTCTGCCGAATTGATCTATTGCAAACATCCACCTCTGGGCATGTGGTGCTCTGTATCAACCAACTCTGTTCTGGAAAATCCCAAGTCCGCCCTTGTTACAAACGCTTAGGATATAAAAAATACGAGGAATTCGTGTATGCCGCCTTTGCACATCGGTCGTACACGGTATAATATGAAGAAAAAACGGACACATTTCTTTTCTTCTCGCCGAATCTTTTTCATTACTTAGCACGTCGGAAAATTTACGATCCATGTATGCGGTGCATATACACCGCGTTGATATTATAATATGACTTTTCTTTAGGTAGTTTCAATTTTTTTCGCTCTGTTTTTCTTCTCGTTCGGCGCGTATATATATTATGTGTGCATACTCTACGCTGCGCAACGTTTGCTAATTGAACGAAAAGTTTTCGAGTTTAAAACGTGATTTGTGTGAACTCGTACACATAATGGGTATATATGTGAGCGAGGGTCCCCGATATCGGTAATATCGTCGATATAATAATACCACCGCCACTAAAAAAAAGAAAATACGCACGGCGTGTGATATACTGATATACATGCGCTCTCCCTTATTAGCCGCGCCGCGTAGGCCGTTGGTTTAACGGGTTTTTGTTTTCGTTTTCGTTTTTTTCCCGTTCCTTATTTCGTCGGGGTTTCATTTAATGTTTTTTATTACGACGACGGTCTCCTCCGGTGCTAACTTGGCGGTGGCATAATAAACAATCTCTGCGGAGAAAGAGAGAAAAAGTCGATACCATGAATCACAGCGGAGGCGCCGTCGGGGAGCTGCTGCAGCTGCAGCGGGAGAGTGAAAAAACGGCCATATACACCACGTGTGTGCGTTGTTATTATTATTATTATTGTTTTTGTTGTTAGTCGAACGAATAATAATTATCGTGCCGCTCCGACTTACATAAATGTCCCACGAACGCGACGATTTCGAGTTATTAAAATATATTTATGATATTATGCTCGTATCACGATAATGTATATTGTATATATAATATATATTATTATACTTGCCCCGGATCGTCTCGTGCGAAAACCACCACGACTTACCCGCGATTTTAATCTGTAAATTATTGTGTACGTGCTAGTCATCGCGGAAGATATGGCTAAATTTTCCATATGAGTTCCGTTTCCGAACGAACGAACATTTAAATATACATTATATAGTATCCTGGGCCTCGCGGTCGCATATATATGTATACATTATCCGCACACACAATAACTGCATACATACGCGACGTGTGAGTATATAACATAATAATATATATATACATATAGAGAGAGAGAAGCGATTCTCGCGCATTGTTTGACGTCGCGCCCTTTATTTTTTTTTTTTTTACACGTTCGCGCGTATAAATTCATTTCTTTCACAGCCCGAGCACAAAGTATACCTATATATGTATAATATGTTATGTGCTCGGAAATGTGTGTATAGAATACGACGACCGGCCGACGACGACGGCGACGACGACACGCGTATAATATGCGTATAAGAAAAACCCTATAATTCATTCGATGCTCTCTATATCGATCCGCACGCGCAAACAACGCTGCTGCACGAGCGCAATTTTATTATCTCTCTCGGCGTTTAAACGAATAGAGAAAAAAAGGAAGAAAAAGGTGTCGGACCAAATGTGATAGAATAAACTCGCGCATAAACGGCGGGGTGAAGCGGGCACACACACGCGAGTGCACGTCGTCGCTCTGTACAAAATAATACATTATTATTATTATTACATTATACATAACATACTGACGAAAACATCTACGTTGGGAGTATCGTGGTCGTCCACCATTCAATGAAAAACTACAGGTTTCAGGCTTAGATCGAAGCGCATGACTAACATTGTAGCCCTCCACTGCGACCTACAAATACACGTTTACAAACTGTTCAATTGTAGCTCGAAATTAGTCATTTTAAAAAACTCATAAAATACATTTGTTCAGAATGCTGTTATCATAACAGTTTACTCAAATTTACGTTTTGAGATTATCAATGATCTCCTTTTCACGCATTTCATGCATACATTGCACTGTGTATGTTTAAAATGCCATTATAACCGCATGGCGGGTTGTCTCACTAGCATGGACAATTTTACGTCAAGAAGAACCTGTTATTTTTTATATTAGAATGAATTGACCTATTATTCAATTTATAGGTAAGAACATGATCTGCATCACCTCAAAAAGAAATTTAAAATATTTAAAATTTAAATGCTCATAACTTGATTCAAAATTAAAAAATAAAAATTAGATTTGATAATTGTTGAGTTCACTCTAATATTAAAAATAACAGATTCAGACAGTTCTTTTGAATGTCAAACTGTCCATTTTATGCTTTAGTAAGACGGGGTAAACACAACATGATATTCTAACGTCCTCTTGTAATATATTCGTATATACATCTATATAATGTGAGCGTATAAAAAATGGTATGTATACTCTCGCACACGTCTAACATTAGGTTATTATCAACCTCAATATTATTCGCTTTTTTCGCAATTTACCGTGAAAAATCCTTCGGAACCGGGTGTATTGACATTTGATCATACATGATTTTTGATTGTGGAAGACCATCGCGACAAAAATGTGTGCTCCAGAACATGTGTTTTTTTTTTTTTGTAAAACGTCGTTGGTTGTTGTAAAACTTATATACGACTGTCTTATCTTCGTTAATAGATTATATTTTATTAATATAACTTACCCCAAATAACTAACTTTTCTGTTAACATTTTGAAAACAAAAATTATTTATAATTTAATTTAATGCCACGACCTTAGCAAAATTGCATTTATAATTACTATAAGCTAAATGCGATTCATTAAAAAAAAACCATTACCTGCTCCATAAATATACCCCACTGTCTCAATATATATATAATATTTTGTATATTATGGTCTTTCGTTCCGCTCGCTTTCAAAATTCGTAAGACGAGATAGTTCTGTAGAGTTCTGAAAATAGTAAAGGGACACGTAATTATATTAATTAAAAGACTCGCGTGATAAAATACGCAATTCACTTGATACATTATTAGTAGTATTATTATTATTTTGAATTTTATATAGGTAATAGACACTATACTCATTCACGAGGCCGTCAAGTAGAAATTCATTCAAACTAAATTTGACGGTTCATAAACGATTATACAAACTCCAATTTAATATAATGCGTGTCTTACGTTTATCAAATACACTCGAGTGTGCTGACCGAATATTTCCTTGATCTTGTTCCAAAAATCCAAACGGTATTATATAACCTCGATTACGTCTTCGCCGGACATTGGTGTTATTATTATTATTATTTTTAAATAAACCAACGCGTGTTTATAAGTATATTATGTATATTATGCGTATCAAATAAGCTCTGTTTTTGTTTTATAATTGACATGTGTTTTGTCATAAACTCATAACTCGCGAATCGCGATAGAAATATAACATATGCGCATTAAACTGATCGAATAAAAAGTGTCGTGAGCGTGTGTAATTGACGCAAATAGTGTTTGATTTATGGAAGGCGCTATTGAATATACACGCACAACGTATGTGTGTTAGTATATTATGCGTAATAACATGTGATCAGTCGGTGCCCACATTTTCCTGTGCGTCGCAAATTTAATAATATTGTTGTAGTTTATGTTGATCGAGGATTGCAGAGACTAGCTGAGTTATTTATTACAGATCGATTCACATTTCGGGTTCCTGGAAATGTCAGGCTTAATTACTATAGTTTATTGGGTTCAACTACTAGTTTTAGATGAAGATTACACGTCATGATTCTTTTTCTACATGAATTCACTATTGTGGCACAGAAAAGAAATTTCATTTTTCGGGAGGACATTGTGCGTAATTTGAGTGTGAAGTATAGAGTAGCGCATAAAAACATTTCAGCAAACACTTTTTCTTCTCTTGCAACATGTTTGTGCATAATCAAACTTTACTTATATTGACCCATAGTTTTTTTTAATAGTTTATAACATATTTTGTTACACACATAATAATTATTAGTTGACTTCAAGAACAGCTCGAAAGTTATAAAATGCATACAAAGACACATTTAATTTAATTGGGACATTTATGTACAAGGCCGTGTCGGAAGGATTAAAATCATTTCTATTTTTATATGTTTGAAATACTTTTAAGAGACAAACATTAAAACAGTTAAATTAAAAATTAATTTCCAACATAACCTGCTATAGAGATTATAGGTCCTGTAGTATGATGCACTTGAATCCAATTATGTTTCAGGTTCAACATCTAAGTGACTAAGTATTTGAAGTTGTATACATTTTTTTGCTTTTCCAACTTATTACACACAAAATCAATTTATTCTTCATATATGCATGTCAGCATTTGTGTATAGTAGGAATATAGTAATACTCACACTAACGTCTAAATATTGTTTACTCACACAGACAATTAATCAAAAATAAAATACTAAAAAAGTTGCCTGTTTAATGCTTCTAATTTATTAACCACCCCGTGCAACTTCAATACCTACGTCCAATATAAAATACAATTAAGTATAAATCAAAATTCAAACCGTATAATATATATATATAATATATATACCTGAATACGAAATTTTGCAACCAGGTTCGCTTTAAGAATCATCATATACATGTAAGTGGTTATAGGTTACCTTAGTCTCCCCTTTGTATTAATATATTACGTGCCGGTTACAGAGCACTGAAGAAGCAGGGGGTTAAAGAAAAGGAAAAAAATAACTAATAACAAGTATACGGGGAGGAAAATTATACGTGAACCGAGATTTATTTACCGAGAATTATACCAGGCCTATACACACACGCATTATATACATGTATAGCAAATAACCTATAAAATGTTTTGCGCAGTCGCGGTACGTCTAGAAAGTTTGGAGCCCCTAAATTTGCCGTGGGGATCACTGCAACGACGATTAGAGATTAACTTAATGTACGTTACACGCTTATATATACCGCGTGCGCGGTTAAGTGTTATCGTCGCAGCACGTTATCGTGTATAACCTAACCTATATATATATATACACAACACGTGGTTAAGTATTATGTCATCGTCGCAGCACCTTATCGCGTGTATATTATATATACCTATGTGTGTACAATGTATCTAACAGTGCCTGTCCTCGTACACATACCCTCTTGCGTCCCACGCCTATCAAATACTCTATTTCTAATTGCTTCTCGGGGTTAAATTCGAAAACCTACATTTCACCGCCAGAAAACTTGGTGGGAATTGACGAGTAAGGGAAGTAACATTTAATTTTTCAAAAATTAATATGAATAATAGCTCAGTTTTTTCGCTGTAAATGGCAGATTTTTAAGAAATTCGAAAACAAATATTGAGTTAGTATTAAAAAATGTAGTTTCTTCGCTTTTGTTGGATAAAGTATAGACATAATCTACGGTGATACATGTTGTATAATATATATATATATCCCCACCGAGGGTTT
This sequence comes from Myzus persicae, assembly GCF_001856785.1. Lineage (NCBI taxonomy): Eukaryota > Metazoa > Arthropoda > Insecta > Hemiptera > Aphididae > Myzus > Myzus persicae. The sequence goes on along the minus strand of NW_019100825.1, from coordinate 452,296 downwards.
AGATAGGGTTTTCGATTGTCATATTATCTCGTGGACTTCACTTTTTATTATTCCGATGGACATAGTCAGTAGATGAGTCGCTGAGAAACCTATAATATGGATAGTGTGCTGTAGAAATTCGATGTGATAGTTATATATCATATGGGTCAAGAGGTGCAACTATAATGATTTGTTTTGCTACATTTTGGTTTGATTATAAAAAATACCTACCTAACTCTATTCGATCGTTTGCGGTGCTTGCGTGTATTTTCGAAAATTCTCTATGAAATATCGATCACTCCCGATGATATTGAATCGATTTACTCAAGACTCGAGTATTACAGTGATTTGTTTTTTTTTCAAACTGAATCTTTTTTTCCGATTCCGTGTACTCGTAAATTATTATGCCCAGAAACGTTTTGGTCGCTTCGTAGTTTTTAAATGCAAATCCGACACATGCATATAATATATTATCGTACGTGTAATTGAATTAAAATGTCAGTATGTAATATATACACATTTTTTTAATTTCGTTTCTCATCATTAAAAAAAACCCTAGTGACGAAATAATAATACACGTCTTAAACGTTGTAGTTATTCGTTTGATTAAACATTTTAATTATTATACCGAATTTTTAATTAAACGGACATTTTTGAGACGTTGTAGTTTAGGCGATCAACCGGTCGTATACACACAACATATTTTATATATCCACCTTATAGCCACCGTAATCAGTAAAATATAGTAATTTTATCAATTTGTCTTTGTTTTTTGTTCATTTATTTTTAAAAGAAATAAACAATTTCTTTAATAACTAGTTCAACTCAATTATAAGTTCTACTTTAATAATCAAAAAAAATAATAATTTAATTATCTAATATTTTTATCACATCGGTACTTACTGCAAAAATTAAATTAAAAAAAAACCTAGTGATCCCTTATATATATTATATACAATACACCTATAAACCTAATAACATTTAAAAAAAAAATTGGAATTTTCGAATGAGCGACTGCGGTGAGTATTGATGTCCCTCATCAAGAACTATCATATTCTATACTTATATACCATTACCAGCACAATAGCCCATGGCCAGTGAGTGTAGGTAATATGCGTGTGCAGCGTATACTGTACATGCAAAACATATATATAATAACGTACTGTGCAATGAGCACGCGCGAGCAATGAGAAGAGATTACGCTGGCACATTATAATATATTATTATTTTATTATAAAAAAAACACGGTACCCTCCTCCTCATCCGAATGAAAAGGAGCAGAAGGATATAAGAGGAGTAGATTTCCATATAAATCAACGGGAGACACGCGTTAGTGTATACGTAATAATATATATTATACGCACTCACACATGCACGCGCGTGCGTACGAAAGGCGTGAAAGTCGGCGGCGATCGTTTAGCTTGCTGGAGAGATGCAAATTTTTCGAGCGCAAATCGTCTCTGACGGGTCGTTATGGACCATTTGCCTTTGCAGCAGCCCCTCCGATATCGCCTAAATACCATATACTTTGATTTTCTGTGTGTAGGTACTTACTTTTTTTTTTTATTATTTTCGCGCTAACCTCTGTCAGTCGACATCTGTTCTGGTGATATTTTGGTATATATACGGTTGTTATATTATAAATTATTTTATAGGTACGCGACACGCGTGTACGTAAAACGTAATATTATTTTTCAATTAATTAGATAATATGTTTATTTAATTTATCGAGAATACAATGTACCAGTGTAGATATTTTCCTTATAATCTGTATCATATTATTTCGGTGCTAAAATATAATGTTGTAGGTACAGAAATTTGGAGTATATATTGTCGATAAACAATGGAAGGGGGTAGGTAGGTAGGTAATGTTGCTATATATTATACTTTTTTTTTAAAGCCAAATCTATAACAATATAGGTGGTTAGTAATTGCCTCAGAATGTCGACATTGTTATTTTTATGAGTGGATGACATAATAAAATCATGTGCAAAAAGTGACTATAATGCAACAGGATATTCATGCATATTGAATTGACTCAACTCACCAGTCACCATAGTGTTTTGCTTTTTGAAAGCAAAGTTACAACATTTCAAGCTGAACTAAATTTACTTTAAATTGAGATATGGATGAAAACAGCAGTGCTTGCCACTTTTTTAGATTTTGAGAAGTGTGATGTATGTATGGGTTATCCAATGATTTGTGTTTTTTTAATAAATTTTTGTGTCTATTATCACCGTCGGGAGCAGTAAAAACATTTCAATCTTTGACTGCGTGTGGTTTCTGGTGGAAAATCGGATCAAATTGGAGAGAGGATCAAAAGTAGAATCATCAAAATAATCTGAAAATATTTTTAAAAATATATATCATAACTTTAATTGAATTAAGTGGGCTCCACCCGATATAGTCTATAGAAAAATACCGTTGAAATATATTGTTAATTGTTATTGCCATGTCTATGCGTATAGAAAATGACAAAATAAGTTGTCAAAATTGTAACGTCGTAATTTTTGAAAAAATAAAAATAAAAATAAAAACAATGTACAAATAACCGTGAAGAACTTAATTATTATATTAAACGTAAAAATAATGATCTCGTCTTTATTAAATAATAATTAGACATAATATGGGCAATAAACAGTGTATACATTTTAATTTCTATCGACTTAAAAATATACTGCCGATCTGCTATCTACTTATTAGTATTATTATGGACAATATTATGAAAAACATTTATAACTTTAATCTGCAATGTTTTTATTTGATCTTGATGATTATGTATTGAAATAATTTACAGTTAGGTTAACATTCAATTAAGCTCATGTCAGTATCAGACTATATAGTATATACATTTATCTAATTAATTAATTGACTGAGTGATTTTACAATATTGTTTATAAGATAATAAACAAATTGTATAAATAAATGTATTTACTTTGAAAATTCTAACAAAAAAACTTTTTCGCAAAAATATTGTAGATCCGTAGAAAAATCAATAATTTATATGATATAGGTAATAAATAATAATATGTAGTTTCTTAATGTACCCGTGGCCAAATCAATTGGATGTGCGCCGCCCAAACGACCGCAGTTTCTCAACCCTTGACTGCGATCGTTTTACCTAACTTACTTATAATCATTAAATAATACTTATGGAGGTTGTGCATCGGTCGCAAACATTTTGTTTTCGGAGCACGTCGAAGTCGAACCATGGTGGATGGAAAACGGTGAAATCCCCAGACACCGGCCCGTAGAGTAAATATATATTGTAATATGTGTTGCAGTAACGATATATTGTACATCAGCGTTAAACCGATGGGCACAATAACAAAGAAAATGCAAAAAAAGGGAGAAAACGCATCCTCTCGTACATCCAACGACGTGAATATACGTGTTTATAGTACCGATGCCCTGCTATGATACTCGTAAACATATAAATCTGCACCCATCAACAGGACCGTTAGCCTATATTATATATATATAATGACGATGGCGGAGAAGTGTAATAATTTTGTTTTATTATTATTATTGTAACCATTGACCCGGTTATTGTTTATGTTATGTAATATTATTGGGTTGTGGCGTATGTTACATCTACATATATTACACAACCCCCTTTTTTACGTACGTTTTAGCACACTTAACACTCCCACATAATCCCAAAAGGTGCGTTTTATTTGTCTTTCCCTCAATAATAATAATAATATTATATGTACCTTTGCTTAATGATTTAGGTAAGTGTATAGGTAAGATTAATTAGTATGTAATAAGTATGCATCCATAAAATTGATAACGTTCAGCAATTCTAAAATTGTTAGGTACGCTTAGTGGAAATTAATTATGGAGTTATTATTGTATAATATATTATATTATATTGGGTTAAGAGTCCCATCAAAGTGCTGCTGTATATTAACACCAGAAAAATAAAATTATTGGATAACACTTGTGTAGGTGACCAATCGACAATCGGTAACTAACATTATTTAACATAACGATTTTTTAGTTTATTTTTGGAAGTATGCATTTGACGTTAAGTTGTAGCATTAATGTTTCATTTGGCTTGTACATGAGTTCATATTGTTCATAATGTTATGCTGTGTTCGCAATATTTTTTGGGCCTGATGTCTTTAGTAAAGCGTATGTAGTACATATTATTACAGTATTTACATATTTATAGTACCTATACTTCATGAACATAAAAGATTTTTACTTTTCATGATATACTCACTTATTAACAGCGATAACTAATAATAATCAAAACTGTAAAAAGGGCAAAAACAAAAAGGTTTTTTTTGTAGGATTGTACTAGTACGATATTATTATTATATTGTCATAATGAACATCACGTATTTAATGGTTTTATTTTTATTGAAAAAAAAATATATATTACGATTTGTAGAGAACAAAACCAACTGGTTGTTACAATTATTTTACTTAAAGGCTTACTGTGCATTTTGGTATTTGTAAATTAGCGATGTTGAGCGATGTTGATCAAGCATAAGGAATTGAAATATTCTAAAAACAGAAAGGACAAAAATAATTATTAAAACTATTAGATAATAGAAGATTTATAATGAAAATAATAATTAAAAGGTTTCAGTATAGGGTATTCGTACTCGACTTCTTGTTGGTCCTATAGTAACCGAACCTAGCTTAGCTTGATGTCATCAGTGATCACTACGACATCCAATGTCTGATCTGATTCCACCTTTTTGGTTGATGGTTCTGGTTCCTGGTTGGTAGGATCCTTAGTTGAAGTATTTCTTGCGTTGAGAGTTGTCCATTTAACTATTTGGATTTGTTGGCTTTCTGAGAGTTTTCTGGCCTCTCGTTTCTCCTTGAGTTTTAACAATTTCTTCTTCATCCTTTTGGCCTTCGATAACTTTTTTGCTGCTCTCGAAAAATATATGGGTTTCGTTGTCGCCATTCTGGACTTTAGGGTCGATTCCCAGTGTCCGGAGTTGAACCCGGACGTCGAGGTATGCCGGCCGACTATGTGTAAAAGCGACTCGCTAGGGAAAAGCTTGTTGTTGTCAGACATCATTAAATGCTCAAGTTTAGATCTAAACTGCAGGGCTGCATGACAGGTTTTCTGCGCTACACTCCTGAGTCCTAGCCGAAAGTACTGCTCGTGCGGTGGTTGCTGGTGTCCCGTCTCGTGGTCTGGGGTACTTTCTGGCATCATGATTGCTTGTTAGATTGATCTTTTTCAACTATGGGAAGACTATACAGTGAGTGGGTGGGCACAGATTCTACTGTGATAATTAGTATAGAACGTTGTAACCGAGGACGTCACGTAACCAAAACTGAAACAGCAAAACAAAAATAACAGTGTAAGAAAACCGTGTGACTATGTGTTTAAAAAAAAAAACAAACAACTGTAACCATGCGACAGCGGTTTTTGTGTGGTTGTTTAAAATTCAAAGCAACTGACAAGAGAAAGCCAGCCTTATTTAGAAATTATTTTTAAACATAATCCCATATTAATAATTAATAATTATAATTGTCCAATGTATGGCAAAAGGCATTCTCAATATTAGTAACTGAATTAAGTCGATTTGTTTCTACCGAAGTGATCTCATGAAGAATAATCATTTATATTATCAATTATGTACTTATAATTACTATCTAATTTTTTTTTTTTCATAAACGACACAATTATTGCTTAAATACCCATTGTTTACTCAGTGACCTAAACCTGTGTACCTATATAATTATATTAACTGTATATAGGCGTAAAATATTCTAAACGTATAATGTAATATACGATATTATATAGGTAGGTTACTTCTACTCGTCGACTATTGTAAAAAAAAAAAACGTTTTATTAACATGATACCTACGTACCTATACATAATAATATTATGTACGTCGTTTAGGTAATTTATTAAGTTTCAATGGACTACAGAAAATATAAAAAAAAATGCAGATACCACGTTTATAGTTTGTGTCGATAATATCTGCTACGTATATATACAATATATTATAATAGTAGTACACGTTCCGCAGTCCGCTGCGGTGAAACGTTCTTATTCCGACGACCGCTTAAAACCGCAACGGCGGCGGCGTCACGCCGCAATCGCGTGTACCCGGCAGACTAACACACAGCAATACACACATATACATCATTATACGGTTCGCCCCCTTTGCGAATCCGCATAATATAATGTAATTAATTTTTTACGTCCGTTTTCTCGACATCGTATTTATAATATATGATGGCGTGTGTGTGTGCGACTCGGGCCCGACGACCGTTCGTAAATGGGATTTAATCCGATCTCCCCGGCGGCGTCTTATCCACAGTATATACTATCATGTGTATTATAGCATAAACATTGTATACTCGTGCTGGAGTTAATTCTTTAAAATCCAACGGGCGTCTAGGCCTTTAAATCTTCGCCGCCGTCGTTTTCTGACGAACGACCTCTCCGCCAAACGTCTTTGTCATAGCACACACACACACACACACACACACACACACACACACACACACACACACGCGTATATCGGCTACGTTTGTGGTGACGTGCGACCCCGGGATGGTGTCGGTTGACATAAAGTCGAAATAGTAATAGTCAGAGGTGTATAGTCGTAATTCGGGGTATTTTTCTTGTACGTAATATATGTGTACATTTTTTTTTTCATTTCACACACCACGTTTTATTTTGTTCAACGGTTGTTTTCATTTTTTTTTTCTGGTTTGTTGCAGGCTATTCGCACAACCCCTATAACGGTGTGGTATGCAACGATAACATTTTAGCGACCGGAGTTTTTTCGTCCAAAGAACTTTGGAGGCTTTCCAAAGGTAGGGAACCACAAAAATAGTAATAATAATAATAATAATAGCATAGGTACAACCGTAGTAGGAGAGGGTTACACGTCCGTATCCGTATATATTCAATGCATATATTTATACCCACTATTATAATATAAAACGCATACATTTATAATAATAATGCTAGCTATATATTATACATGCGAACATCGAGCGAAATAAAACAAACAACGCGGACCTTCTTCTCTTTTATATCCACGCGATTTCCCGTTAAATTTTCCCGATGTTCCGACGAGGTGTAAATGAGACAACAAACATATATACCTACAGCGTTATCATAGTCGCCATAATCTCATGCGACAAGAACGGGTTATCACCACACATGCAATATATTATAAAATATACCTTCTGCAATGTAACGTACAACACGCATACACACACCCGAGTACTCGACAATCCGATGTTAGAAAAAGGCATTTTGTCCGTCGCACGAATTATCGGCATATGTTGCGTACAATTTAATCATCATTGAGTATAAGAAAAAAATGTGTACTGCATTTATGTCTGACCTTATCCACAACTGACGACATAATGTAAATCTGTAATATAATTTCCTCTCAGATTGCGATATGAAAATATCCGTAGTATAAGTGATTGTCGGTAATAATAAAGACGGTTGTTTATCGGTCGACCACAATAATAATATATATTATAACGTTATATTACTTTATGCACGAACCGAGAAGAGGTAAACATAAATTATAATACGATATTATTATGATGTCTTTATCGACCGCGCGCCCGACGAGATCGAGTTGTCGATGTTAAAACTACCTAACGTCATCAATGCGATCATTAAATTAAACAAAACTTTCAATAACTAACCGCCATTTGTTATACGTGTATAGTGATGATGGTCATTCGCCGACGACTCTTAGTTCTCGCCGTATATGAATGTACACGCTTTTCAATCGCCCTCGGACTCTATTAATATAATATCGATTGATATATTAATATATACACGTGCGGCTTATTATTATTATTATTACTTTTATTATTATTACTAGTATACATCGACGACTAGCACATGGCGCTCGTAAAAATATAACGCCTACTCGTAAATCCGGTAGTTTTGACGTGGAGAAATAAAATCACGAAAACCAGCCGAGAACTCAACGCACGTTGCACCGGCTGCAGTGTAAGAGGTACCTACGCGGGATTTCAATCTCGGTATAAATTGGCAGATCGAATTAGATTTCTCTTAAGTTCAGTCTCAATTGTTTGCAAAAATAATGCATAGATACGTATTGGAGTTACTTGATCATAAATATCGGAGTTCGCTGAGCTATGACAACGCGTTTGTGATGTCGATGTCGGTGCTATTGGATACAATATTATTAAATTCTAATCAATCTCTGTATTCTGCAGACGAGTAAAGAACGCAAGTGATCCCTCAATATCAAAATAATTGTATATAATAATTAAAGTCAAAACTTACAACTGCCGAAACTGATGAGACAGTACTGTGGATAAGTTGCTGCAGGGTGTGTGGTTTTTTATTTATAAGATATTGATTGTGCATCTTATATTATGCGACATATACCTATTATAAATGGTTCGCTTATTGATAGCTGCGCGATTATTGTTTTTATGAATGTATGAAAGATTGGATAAAAAAATTTTTGAAAAAGTTTTTTAAGAATTTCCGGTATTTACTATACAATGAATCGTTATTTTTCTTTGGTACAGTTTATGGGAGTAATGCTTGAATTGACTTTTTCAATTGATTTTCGATTATTAATTGACTTCTATAGACGTGTTACGAACGTCAAACTATCTATAAGATCTGTACTAATTGTATAATATTATATCAGTTAGAATCATAAAAAAATTAATTTGAAAATAACGAAAAAATACAATATTTATAACTTATAAATAATAAATTGCAGAATATCACAATGAAATGTGTACATAGACTTAAGTAAATGACAAGTTTTCGAATAATAAATTATTTTATTTTTCTCGAAATGTATACCAAACATACTGCATGCCTTCGACATATTAAATAACAATTCATATTTCACGGTTGAAAAAATACATTTAAACTTTGAGCCATACGCCTTTTGAGAGAGTAGAATATTACTATAAATCATACTATAAATATCAATATTACTAGTTTATTCGTTTGCGTAAAACGTAGAAAATACGTCTGCGCAAAAATAACGCCAGAAATGATCAAAACGCATCATGAACACAATTTACATTTTTCAAAGTCTTATTCTCTATGTTGTATAATAATATATATCAGTCGGCTGACTTGCACAGTGCATTGTGCTATTGCGGCGATTTCAGAAGAAAGAAAATGTCTATTTGGATTAATTTATTATTAAGGCAATATTATATACTGAACGAACTCGGAATCGGTGGGATGAAATCGTATTTCTACAACTTATGATAATAATAATAATATAAAAATTATGCAATGTAAACTGCATACTTGTCAGGACTACAAAGACGTCTCATTGAGAATATAATTTTAATATTGTGTCTAAGAAATACCCCGTGTAAGTCTACAGAAATCAACTAATATTACCCATAAATTATATTAAAATTGCGTGCATACAGCAGACAGCAGTAACCTGCCAGCAATTTAATATGGCTCCATAATGTTAGTAAGGTACGGAATTATTCAGCAATAATGTTGTTGATTAAAGTATCAAAATAATATTAAAAACCGTTTTAAAGAAGTTTTATTTTAGAACCTACGAGCTCATCAATAAATTTTATATCGCTGCAAATATGTAAACGTGCTATAGAGATAATATTATTTAAGATGGTACCACCATCACTCGGTGACTTTTTATTTGGCTCTATAACTTTGCAAACATAACAATTCGACTCACCCAGACCCAGCGCTAGATAGGAGAGGTACTTTCCCATATTGCTTTTGAAATAGTCAAATTCAATTACAAACATTTCGATAATGAAGCGATACAGTGATTATTTAATATTTTCATGACAGATTTTTTCTCCACCGTGTTATAATTACTATCGTATGATAAATTAGAAACTTATGGGGAACGACATATTTTAATTTTCTACGAATCTTATAACAAAAAACTACGAACAGTTTCACTTTTATAGAACGGAAGTTTCAATCCCATCAAAATATATACCAACATAATAGCTTATTATATACTCGCTCGGTATATATAGTCACTAGACTATATCCCTATAGTCTCTACATTTAAGTTCTATAATTATGACTTAGCTGCTTAGGTAATACTGTGTGTAGTAGGTATGTTTATTAAATATAATTGTGCTCAACAGACGCTCTGTAATTTTCAAACGCCTTTTAGCCTGGTTATTTACAATTTAAAATTCTATAAATCACTTTGAGCAGCCTGCTCAGATTTTCCCGGTACACTTCGTAATCGAGGCACGACGCCGAAAACTCATATTTACTGTTGTTTTTTTTTTTATTTAAGTATATATAGTAATATATATCTTTCTGCGTATATTAAAACATCTAGCACAGCAGACGACTGCATATCGTATACATATCGCCTCCTCATAATAATGCGTGTGTGCGTGTGTGTGTGTGTGTGTGTGTGTGTGTGTCTTAAGCGCGTGGTCCCCACCGCCTGCCCACCCGCAGCACCACCTTCGGCCGCGTGCGAGCGCTACCGCCGCCACTGTATAGGAAGATCGCCTGTTTCAAAGTCGTAAGTCATCCATTGGTATCCGCAACATTTGCTGGCACACAACATTGCCCCTTTTAAGGATTAGACCGAGGAGAGACGTCGCGCGCGCACACACACACACACACACACACACACACACACACACACACAAGCGTACACATGTATGTGTATAATATTTATCCGCGGGTAAAGGGGTGACGTATCATTTTCCGCGCGCACACACGTGCGACCGAATTGTTCGGATGTAAAACCCGACAATTGTTCACGTTTGGTATATATATATATAATAATGTAATAATATAGTTTATAATATACTCGGTGGCGGCGGGTTATACCGCAAAATATATGACGATCGCCGACGACGTAGAGATGAGAGAGGGATTGAGATTGCGATCCAGAGAGAGAGGGAGAGAGACAGTTTGATAGGGTGAAAAGAGGGGTAGACTGGGTTGAGACTGAGAGAGTGAGTGGGTTCGCTCGGTTTCACTGTTAATTCCTATAATGGTCAAAGCGCGCGACCACCCCAAGCTCGACGATTTTTAGTTCGTCGTTGTCTTCGGGTCATTGCGCGCGCGACTTATACCGTCTTTGTACCGCTTTCTGGTTTTCGATAAATGTATATAAACCAACTGATTGCACACCGCGATATCGACTAAAGTATTGATACTATATATATTATATATATATAAACTTTGGGTGCGTATGTGTGTTTGTACAGCACTACTGTATTTATAATTCGTTCGATTAAAAAGAAAACGCTGCTTTATTATGTCAAACAGTTTATTAGGTATGCATTTAATAACACTAGAAACCGGAAGATTATTACCTATGAAGTTACGTCAGATTATACTTTGCACGATATGAACTTCGGAAGTGAATATCGTAGAAACGTATTGAAATGAAATCGATTAGAAGCTGATGTATTCATACATTTGATATATTGGCAACAGTATATTTAATATTTCAATATTAAGTATATTTTGTTGTACTTTTAGATAATACTACATAAATAAATATTTTACAATGATACTACGTTTATAGTAAATACCTTTTTGGATTTTAAAAGACATTTTTAAAAACGAATGTTAATTCTGTTTTACAGCGTCTATAATTCAGAATCCAAATGGTATGCCACCCATGAACATTATCAAAATCGAAAACCCAGGGTATTATTGCAGCAGCTTCACCCCGCCAGGCGACCACTCATCCATCATGGCATCTGGCAGTTACAGTGAGTATAATATAATATATTATAATGTATTTTTAGCTACTAATTTTACATTTTTCTGCGAGTACACTCTGTTAACACTAAACACATTTAAAACAATGCTACAGTTACAGTATCACATCGCACTAATCACATTAGAGCCAATACACCACTGCGGTGTTTATACGTAAACTTGAATAACTGTTATGAGGTAGCTGATATCCACTGTGGTTAAAAACGAAAGAGTCTTCGTTTTCTAAGAACCTAGATTCATCCAAAAATGGCCGTACACTTATTAAAAACATTTTTAGTACCAGAAATTTTGCAGCTTTTCCCTACACTTATAAACCTGAAAAGTTAACAGTGTTACAAGTGGACGACACATTATTTCTTTGAATTTTATTATTAACAACAGACATCGCCAGAAAAACATCATTTTAAGTATATTACGTAGTAAATATTGTATAAATGTATCATATACATTATATTATCTTTCTATGTGATATAAGTGATAACATTATACAGAGAAACTATGTGTCGTTGAAAACAGCATTACCGCCGTCGACAGGCACGATTTTCACAGAGCATATAATTATAGAACATGCCCTATATATACATATGTATATTGTATATGTTATTTATATTATAATTTCTAACGGCGTGTGTATATANTAAAAACATTTTTAGTACCAGAAATTTTGCAGCTTTTCCCTACACTTATAAACCTGAAAAGTTAACAGTGTTACAAGTGGACGACACATTATTTCTTTGAATTTTATTATTAACAACAGACATCGCCAGAAAAACATCATTTTAAGTATATTACGTAGTAAATATTGTATAAATGTATCATATACATTATATTATCTTTCTATGTGATATAAGTGATAACATTATACAGAGAAACTATGTGTCGTTGAAAACAGCATTACCGCCGTCGACAGGCACGATTTTCACAGAGCATATAATTATAGAACATGCCCTATATATACATATGTATATTGTATATGTTATTTATATTATAATTTCTAACGGCGTGTGTATATAACAGCAGACGACTGCATATCGTATACATATCGCCTCCTCATAATAATGCGTGTGTGCGTGTGTGTATGTGTGTGTGTGTGTGTGTGTGTGTGTGTGTGTGTGTATCTATATAAAGTGTGCGTATACCGCGGTTAAGTCGGAACGATTGTTATCTCGCTCGGCCAATAGGTATTATAGTTATAATATCGTCTGCGTCCGTACATAAATATACGTATACATATATATATATACAGATATACAATAATAAAGCGCCGAAGTGTGAAAAAAAAAGAAAAAATGTTTCCAAGATGAAGGATAAATGAACGAGTTCTTCGCATTGTTCGCGATTTCCCTTATTAGGTATCAAAATGGACGATTCGCGAAAGCCACCATTTATACAATTTATCATATAGGTACCTTACATATTATATAGAATATAATATATTTTATTATGCTGAGCGCATTATTCGCATTGCCTATATACCTTGGCAATATTATCTTGTTCGCAATAAATTAACCAGTTGGCTATTAAAACTAGGTGAGTAATGAAAATATAAATAAATATACGATATATTATACCGTTCAGCCTATGTTTAATACACATTATTTTTTACAAAAAAAAAAAAAACAAATATTCATTATATACGTTTACAAATTCGCAATCCAGAAGACAAAAGTTTAATTAATAGGTACCTACCTAATATTATGTTAGTGATTCCTAAAATAGTTGAAGTACATTTATCGCAGCATAATGCACCTTGCATTACACTTATACAACTTTATAAGAACTATACACATTATATTCACCTTTTAAAATTCTTACACCATACATTTACCAGAAGATGATTCCAATTTATTATACTGAAAAACGTATGATTATAAAATTATTTGTCTCTATAACTATATGTTATTAAGTTGTTTCTGATTCGACGTACAGTTGTTTCTCTAACGCGTTTAATTAACGTTAAATAGGAAACGCCACCATCTGCAAATAAAGTTTCAAAATTTTTTTAAATTGTTAATATTAACTGATAGCACTTTATAGATTTATTGAAACGGTGAAGCAAATGATCATCACATATTGTTCGATTATACGTGTTCTGGTTTTCTATAAAATAACCAGTCACTGACCCATATAACGACAAATTTTGTTTTGATACCAACGTCATATTATTGTAAACATGATAAAATATTTGTCAATACAACTGTCAAGATAGTTTGGTAGTTTTATTAGTTTGAGTATGGAGATATGTGGCAAACATTTTATTGTCCCTAGCTGTACATTTCTCACAGCGCCACTATTCCCAAAAACAGAATAAATGTATTGTGGTTCCACAAATCGCGACTGTCCGTTGTTGGGTCGGTGTGTCACTGCAGTTGCCTATATATTATGTGTAGCGACCGTTAATGGAAATGGTATGTTTCCATATTGAACATGACAGTAAACGTTCTGTGCGATGTTAAATTAGAAAGTCACGCATGCACTCAGGCTGTAGAACAGATAAATCATTCTATTAGGAATAGACATCATTATCACTTAAAACAATAGACTCAATATAAATAAGTGTATAATAACAACCTATAAGCTAAGCTAAGCTATTATACTAACCTACGTATACAGGGATCGGGTATAATTTAGTTTAAATGAAAACGTATTACAGATTGGTAAGAAAACTTGTAAGCGTTTTTTGTATATTTGCATATAACATAATATAATATGTCATAATTGATAATATAATAGTACAATCGTATACCTACGACTCAATTATACGAGAGGTGCCTACACGGGATCCGTTCTCAACGTTTTTAGAGACGCATAAAAACTACATGCATTAAATCTATTACTAAATATTTTTTTGTCCATAGGCCCGATGTCGATCCAGAGGACACAGAGCCCATTAAACGAGCCCAGAATCAAACGAATGCGGAGAATGAGCTCCGCCGAAGATACAGAAATCGATTTGGGCGGCCAGAGAGATAAATCCAGTTCGGAGATCACATATTATGGCCAGAGTCCAGCATCCCTATCTAGTCAAACCAGTTGGCACTCGGACATCGATCATGGTAAAATGTTATATTCGTTTGTTTATTTAAAAAAAAAAACGGATCTATAAAGTAACACTCATTAATTGATTAATCTCCGTGTTCTAAAATAGCAAATGTTATAACATCAATACATTCATAGTGTATGTGTTATGTGTAAGTGTAATTCGTCGCTGAATATATCCTAGCGCTAATCTAATTCAGAAATAAAAAAAAACACAATGATATAATATTCTACTATTTACGAATTTGTATATTTGTCCTTTACGACAGTATTCAATGTTACAGCCCAATCGTATCATATATAGTTTATTGTCAGTAAAGTTGTTTGCTTCGGTTACCTATTCAATCCGATACTAATATGATAGCATGTACAAATATGAAAAATTCGTACAATCTTATCACACGCGTTGTCAATCGAATACTTATGATGACCGTCCACTAAAATCTGGACACAGACTCACAATATATTACATATTGTGTATCTACCTATGCGAATTGGAATAAAAACCTAACTAAACGATAGTTAAACATTTAAAGCTAAGTTAAAAAATTGATTTTTTTAAAAAAAATTTCTATAAGCAGTTATTTTATTTACTAATTAACCTAACTAGTTAAAAAATCCAATTTAACAACTTGGTTTTCTCCAATCAAAAAAACAAATAAATATTTCTTGATTTAATAATTTAGTTCACCCAAACATGTAATTACTTAAACAGTTACAGCTAATATGTAATAATATGGATTAGTAAAGGATGCATTTTTAACAAAATATTTAGTTATTATTAAAAAAAAAAGAAAAAGAGCGGGACAATATTACTCTGATTATGACGTGTGCATTTTAGGTGATCCGTCATAATTGAAAACAAATTTAATCAACTTTTTTTTAACTGAGTCGAGTTAATATTTTTCTCATTAACTTTAAACTTTTGGGGTTAAATGCATTCTTTGTTAACTATTTGCTTATTATATCTTAACTTCTTCTCTCAACTCAACTTAACAAGCTCAAGTTAATTTTTCATTAATTTTTCCATCTATTTGAATGTCATATATTATATACATAATATCAAATACTATGTAGGTATTCCTGGCCAACACTCAGGAAGCATAGCGTCCTTGGCGTCTGCCAACTATTATGGTTCGGCGACATCGGGACCCGAACAACACAGTCCAGCTAAGTACCCGGAGAACGGGCATGATACACTTTCGGACTTTGTCACATTTGTGTGTCAAGAAGCGGAGAGCTCTCAAGGCGCACAGGTATGTAATGTCGCTGCATGTAAAATAAATATGTACTTATAATTATTATATATTGTGTAATTATTGTACCCCAAAATATTAACTTTTTATACATATTATATTATTTTCATTCAATATTTGGTTTTCAATATTATATTCCACAATAGCGAAACATTAAACAAACATATATTATATTCTTAACAATTGCTGATAAAGTGATAACATAATATTTATTCGAGTTTACGATATTCGGGTGGCAATGAATAGCTTGCCATTTTTTATTTTATATTTATTTCATAAACAGTAATTTAACTCTGTTAATATAAATTATGTCCCAAATGCTCCGTATCAATCCAAGAATCTCTGTGACATATCAATATAATTTAAATGTTTTTTTGTCAATAGCAATCAATTTGAAAATTCCGATTTAACGGTAAACATTTCTTATAAATTACTGTTGACAAAAAATACAATGTAATATATTGATTTCCCACTAAAATAATTTGGATGATACGAGACTCTTGAAACAATACTGTGTACTACAATAAATTTTAAATTTATATTCTAAAAGCTTTAGGCCTTCAAACCTTATAAGATTCTCTCCTGTACATAAAGTTAACATAGAGTGATGTAAAAAAGTCCAAGAAATTCGTTGCATATTCGGTTAGTTGTAACTTATAAACTTAAAGAAACATTTTTTATCACACATATTTAGTATTTATCTTGTTTATCTTGTTTATTTGTGTAAAAGAATATTATCATACTGGTTTAGTTCATTTAATTGAATTATTCTTCCACCCCATTTTACTTGTTGAGCTACTTGTGAATAATATTTTTTTTTTAACATTGGTAGAACATATTAAATCAGTGAAAACCTGAGATTTATTTACGAATAGCAAATCGTATTGATGATGATAAATACAATAATATACCTACTTGAAATTAAATTCAACGTCCATAAAAACTAGTTAATTTTTGGAATAGTAGTTATAATATTTATCCCAGAATTCAAATATTATATAGGTCAAAAAAATATGTACCTAAAATATATTAAAGCTGTTAAATTAATATAATACATGTTTGTTTTAATTTCCCCGCTGGTAAATGTCATATCTTCTGTCATTAGTCATGTATAATATTATGTACATAATATAGCGAGTGTATTATATTGATTTCATCTAATAATTATTATTAATTACCGTTTTCTGTTTTTTTTTATGCCCCACGTAGGGATGGGCCTATGGAAATCAGGTTTTACATTAATTTATACATATTTATATATATATATATTATACAGTAAAAATATTTTAAAATTTTAATATTAGGTTAACACGCAGGTATTTCCGACACCGATGTCGGAAAATATTAGAATTGTATAATGTATAGAATTTATTATATGATGTGCAGTCTACAATCGTATACTATGTCCAATGATGTGTACTAATTCATACCGTTTTTCTTTTCTCTATTGCAACGCAGGCGGGACCCACGAGGAGTCCAAAAATGGCCCAATATTATCCGAGTACTATGCTACCACCACCCCCTCCACCGCCCATGGCGCGGCCAGTAGCCATCATTCGATCTACAGGTAAGTTTTTACACAATTAAATAACTAATAATAAAATATACATAAAATGTCAGAAAAACTAGGGCTATACTAAACTTCTTTCTATAATTATTATCATATAATATTAATTTAGATCTTCTAGAAAAGAAAATTAAATTTTACTTAGTTTTATCATTTAAATTAAAGTTCACTGGAACCAATTCTCATGTTATCTATGGACCAACAGGGAATCAATTCGTATGTACTCGAATACAACTGCTAATACCTATTGCCCACCTGAGAACCAATTTGGATATTGGAAACCAACTAATAGGTCAACCCTCACCCGTCAATTGCTTGATACAATTGAGTTTACATTGTATACAAAATATGTTCAATGGTAATACATTGGTTTTGAAATCATTCTTACATTGTTCTCGACAAATTTACATGAGGAATATTGTTGTTGTTAATTTTGCAACATTTAATTTCTATCTGAAACTTAGAAGAATAAGTAGACTAGTGGTGTTTCGAAGGTCTCCCGAAATCTCGCCCTCGGCAATCGATTTCGTGGGTCTTGGCACATTGCCACCATAACCGCACACTACGACGAACACGGTTATATTATACACCATGGCTAGGCCTTTTTTCGCGTCCTATTTTTCTTACCTTCGAGCGTAGTACTCAATCGATAAAGCTCACATATCCTAATATTATTCAATAATAATAATATATGTACAGCATTAAAATTAGCATAATGCATTCGGTTGATGTGAACAGCGATATATTTTATTTTCAATTGCCTAAATATTATTTGGATTATTTTGGTTTTTACTCTACCTAAAGAGGTAGAAATATATATTTTTTCATTTTTCAATTTCTTTTTTACATAAATAATAATGTACCAACAGATTTTTATATGATATTATCTAAGCCGCAAGTACATACTAGGCATTTTTTAGAACCTAGATAATACTATAATATAGTAGTACGTATATATAATAATGATCGATCTGTGTACAAAAATATCACACATTTTCATTAAAATATAAATTCTAGTCATTGTTTATTAATAATTGACTTACATTGGTTGCAGGTGAACTGACCATTGCTCCGTCCAACTCGCCGCCGACATCCAACACGCCGCCGATGGGCGGCGGAGGCGGCGGTGACGGATCGCCTGGAGGCGGAAGAGATTCCGATCAAAGTCCGCCGCCGATGAGCGGTCAACTGTCCGAGTCACAGCTATCTGGCGGAGGCCGAAGTGTGGTAACCGGCGGTAGCCCTTTTGCCGTGTCCGCCAACCGCGATTACCATTTCTCGCACATACAACACGGCCAGGTACCGTATACGTTCAACTTGCCAGCTCACGATTACAACCCGTCGAATTATTAACGTTTTTATTTTTCTCTTACCATTTTTTTTTTAATTTGTTTGTTTGTTTGTTAGTTTGTTTTTTTTTCGTCCGTTTGTTTTCACGCAATAACAACAATGTTTTTTATAAAAATATGACCTAACACATCGCCTCCCCTCGCCCCGTGCCTGTGACGTATATATTATACTCATACATCATATTATAGTATATAGGTTTTGATACACTGCAATAGCCAGGTTGCATGAACAATCACTAAAAAATTAACCAACAAATATATTGAGCTAATGGTCCCTTCAATATGATTTAGTGGCTCATGATCGGTCCATTAAATTTTATTAAACCATTAAATTAATACATTTTTTATGCAACCCGGCATTGCATGTAGCATTTTGTGTTTTGTTCTTTGCGATTTTCATACCAAACTATGTTTTTATTCGTCCTGTAATCTTATTTATCTTCGTTATCGAGTATTACCTATTATTATTACTTTTTTTTTTTATTATTACCATACCCGGTAATCCGGTCAACGAGTATACCGCGGCGGGTCAGTCTGTCCAGGTTATAACCATATACCACAGACCACAGTATTATAATAAATGCCTTTTAATTATTATACGACAAAACCGCATGGTTTATTTACAGTAAAATTCTTCTCAGACCTAGAAATGTACGTAGTTTTTGAACTTTTTTCGTACTCCGATCCGACACGACATTTGACCAGTTAACAATCCATTATACAATAATATAAATGTACGCAGACATATTATGTGTTTATGCATATAATATATACGTCGCTTGACCACCAATATAATAATAATATATTATACAGACGCCGCCCGGAAAAGTACACCCCATTTGTCCGTTCAAGCTTTGCTTAGCCGGCAGTATTTTTGTGTTTTATAGTTTGTTGTTGTTGTTATTGTTGTTGTTTTTTTTATCGTTTTTTATTTGTTGTAACCGCACACGGTCCCGAATACCGTCTGTTTATATATACATAATATACCTACGTCTGTAAAGATTTTGTTTTGATATTAATTATATCCAACAATAATGTATATTACTTATTATATTATTTTACATCCGTTCTCGTTTTCACCGCGTGTTGATAATAATATGTAAAAACGCGTTCGCCCTCCTATATAATATATTATAATAAAAATAATTATTATTACGATGCGAAACTTACGCGCAGTTTAGTAACTTTCATTTTTTGGTTGTTTTTTTTTTTTTTGTAATTTATAAATAATATTATTATTGTGTATAACTTCTCTTTTTGTATAATCGTCGTTAGAATAAACTGTTTTGGTACCTACTACAACTACCTATACTAATATAATAAATAAATATGAAACATTTTATTGCTGTCAAATGTCGGGAACGCCATAGTAGGTATACGAGTGGACCACGCGGTTTATCAAATACTAAAATGTGCCATTCCATTAGGTTTTAATAATATTATTACTATGTTTATTAAAGTCAATGCATAAATGTAAATGTGTGTGTACATAAAATACTAAAGTGCAATAAATAAATATCCATGGTAGAGAGATGCAGTTTTTAAATTAGGTATAATACTTATACGTAGTACCTATATATATTATATATACTATAAGCCCATGTGTTATTATTATTTTTATTAATTATTATTATTATTATTATTATTATTATTATCATTGTAATATATTTTATAAGTAATGATTATACAGTTATTATTATTGTCAGTACATAATTAGTTGTGTGTTCGTGTGAGTCTACCTAATGTATAGATGATATTGTGAATATGTTTATATTAATATTATATAGATCGTCGACCTTGACTTATGTTACAATATATGTATATAGGCGTAACTGCAACGTTGTCGCTGTCAAATATATTATAATTATTATTATATTATTACATTTCCATCTGTAGCGTTTACATAGGTAGAGAACAAAAAAAAACATCAATCGTTTTATGTTTCAAAATCAAACGTTCATTGCGCACGCATTTGGTGGTGCGAATAAATAATAAATATAGTAAGAACTGATAATTACAATTACCCTATTATATTCACTTGATTCGTGTAAATTATTTGTATATATTTAAGAAAAAAGAAATTCGCAAACATTTGATAATATCCAGTTGATAATAATAATTAATATCATACTATGCCGATTTTAAACAATTATTACGTGAAACGATTATTTCTCTGACTTTGAAGACATTATTTTTGTAAACATTTTCTCAGTTCTCTGCAGTAATTGGTTATATTATGTTTAGTCAGTTTAATAATATGAAAAAAATCTTTAAATTTTTTTCGTAATGTTAATATAATATTTAAACCCTACAAAATAGATGTTGTTATTTATTCTTTAAATTTGAATTTTTTTTTACAAATGTAAACTTAAATTATTTTTTTTTAAACTAAAAAAATACACCTCTCGTGGAATAATTTTTGTCGATATTGCAGTTTTAAATGGTGTTATTTTTAATTTTTTTAATAAATTGTATTATTCATTACAAGTTACGACATTTAAAAAATAAACGTTTCACAACAGTGAAATCCTCTTCTATAATATTATCGTGTTTTCTCGTTCGTTCGATTTATCTTACAAATTAATTCCATTGAAAAAATTTAAATACGAAAGATATTAAAAAAAAAAAATTGAATATCTTTCAAACGTGAACCAGAAATTCCAGTTTACTAAAATAATATGATTATAATAAACACCGCGTAGGTATACAAAGACACTGTATCGTACGTGTTTCTCTCATTTATGACTTGGAATATTGATCAAGTGATATTTCTCATACCAGTCATACCTACAATGATGCATATATATTATTATTATTAAATCTACAAAATCACTTGCAATCGAGCTTGCAGTTCAAAATTAACATCGTCACTAATTTAAAATAAAAATACTCCACCTGAGATTTCATACATTGTACGCAATTGAATAATATTATTACGCGGCCACAATATCCGAGAAAAAAAATCATAAAATAATAACAAATAACTCGAAATATTGGAGAAAAAATATCAAAAGATTTCCTTTCAAGTCTTTGGGTGCTATATTCGTGTGATTCGAAATCGTCTCTCGAAACGTTTTTGTGTCGCGTTTGGACTTAGAGATGGTCGACCTCAGTATTGCGCATTGTCGGGTACGCACTCATCATATATTATTCTGTATGTATACGGCGGAAAATGGAGAGCCGGAGCAAACCTCGTGGGCGTTTTCACCGATGTTTTTTTTATTTATCTTTAACGTGCCAAGGACAAAGTTCCGTCGGCAGTAGGTCGCGCTTGGAGAATTGCATGCGTAATAATATTATATATCCACGTTATTTTATGTAAGCCATATATTTTATTATGTTCTATAAATAGGAACGATAATATAACTATGCTCTTGTATAAAATAAATACAGATAATGATTTATAGTAATATTTTTTTTATTTCATATTATGCGCTGTTCAAAATACTCTACAAAGAAACCGAAAAAAAATTATATATAAAAATACAATCCATGAATATATCAAGTTCGACACATATATATATATTTATATATTATATTATTATTCTAGAGTAAGCCGAGACGACCAAAAATATCGCGTTAAAATCCCAGTTGAAAATTAAAACCCATGTACTTGAAATATGTTAATATAAGTACTTATAGGTATAATATTATTTTAATATTTACAGTAATATGTACCTACTATGTACTCACATTGTATGAAATACTACAAATCAATCTTCGTGTAATATTATCGTTTCGTACTCTGCAGACTATGCTATATACATATTATATACATCATTGTGTCGTCATATAATTCTATTCGATATTATTGTTATTGGTTCTTGTATTGCCCCACAAGCTATCCGAAAACACCCTACCACCAGCCATTCGACCCCCGTCATAACTATGTAACTATTGAACTAGTTAATCTTTCCTTTATTATTTTTATATTTTACTATTTAGCTTCGTCCGATAATTGAATAATGTGAAACAATGATATATATATATATACGTAATAGAAGATATTCATAAAGTTGAACGATCGACAATTTTTTATTATTTCCGTAGAAGGTCTACCTAATATTATTTAGAAAATACATTATAATATAATTATGATATGTATTATGTTTCGTTATTGTTTCTACTTGTTAATAGATGTTTGTGGTACGTAATAATTCATTTGTTTTACGCATTGGTAATTGTATAATATGAATGTATCGATTAATTTAAAATCAAGAAAATAAACAGTTTTAGTGATAATGTTATATATTATAATACATACGTAATAATGATATTTTATGATAATATACTCCGATTATTAAATTATTGTTCTGAAGAAAAAAAAACTGCATAAGTATATATATTATTATATAGGTATAGTGTAATTGTATAATAGTGCGTTCATTTTTGTTTTAAAATGCTAATAAGTTTCTGTTTAATTTTTATATATATTATATTGTACCAACATATTATATTATTATTATTTTGTAAAACCAATAAGTTTTCTACTACCAAAGTATTTATATATTATATATACTATTTCTTTTTGTATAACTATGTGTAGTAATGAATAGAATCTGTTTTGTGATATTGAAACTCCTTATATTGTACATATACATACATATATACGCATAAAAAAATAATGCTGCGTTTTATTGCTTCGTCCACGTGGCTTCGGTATAGAGGTTGGTGACACCGATTATGATATTATTCTCCGTTATTATATATATATTACAATAATACATTTTATTGTAAAATTTGTAATAACGGTAAAAATTATAATAACCGAGATAATATTATGTGATGTATTGTAAGCGCCTGCAAGTGATCGCTGACAATTATTATACAATTGTACTCACACGTAGGTATGTGCGTAGTATTGCGGTAATGGCGACATATTTTGCGGCGTCGACATATCTTAATCAATTTTCATTACTTTCCGAGGATAAGCGTTTAAGTCTCTTCGTGTAGGCTGCACTGGCCAAAGCTGTGCCAAGAAGTCTCCGAGATATACAAATAATATAATAATGTTAAATTTGTTTTTTCCTCACTGTCTCAAATATTTGTACAAAACGGGTCCTTATGTATATACCATAATTATTATCCAATATACCTGTTGCACTACGAGTTTGTTTTTGCGTCGTTTCAGTGCTCATGTGTGTGCTAACCAATAATAATAATACATGCATACTCGTCCGTATTTGAAGCATTACTGCAACTAATAGTTTTTATTTATTTATTTATTTTAACATTGTTATATTAACGACTTATGCACAATACCATAGATTAAGACTATATTAATTAGAGTTAGAATGTTTTTGACCAAAAAATTTACTTATGGCCTTAAAACAAACAAATATAACACGGTAAAGTGCGTTACAAAATATTATTGTAATATTCATTATCCATGAAAAATAGAAACAACTCTTTTTTATTAATTACCATAATAACTAAATGTAGGACTTTTTTTATTAATGTGGGGTTTTTAAAAATGTTCTTTTAAATCTTAAATCTTAATTATATAGTTAAAAAAAAATTACCGTGCATCCTATAGCATTTACGAAAAATTACCTATACTAAGAAATGTATAAAAAATAGCAGTTTTTGCTAAGCATTTTTAAAAATACAAAATACAATGTGATATAGGCTTTTGATACTAGGTTCTGCATGATAGATTAAAATTATTTGATCTGAAATATGCACTACTACAAGAAAAAAAAACGAAAAATGTATAAGTTATAAACATCCTGACTCTAATAGAAATACTTCAAAATAAGTCTTACATCTAATAAGCATGGCCGCATGAGTTTTGTTTTTGTCACAAAGCCACCGGGGAAAGTATATCAATATTCAGTTTAAGCACACAATATAAGTATATACAGTATGTACGAAGAAACAACTTCAGTTTATGGATTTGTCCTTATAGTGCTTAATCCTTAGAGAAATCCTGAATAAATGGCCGACTGAAAATCGGTCTAACGATCTGTATATTTTCGTATTTTTGAGCAAGACATTCTGGAACCAATTATATTTTAAACACGTTTATGGGAGTCCCGGCAAACATATACCTACAATTACCAACCATTTGGTACTCGCTATTGACTCTGACGGTGTAATCGATTTGGCTGTAAAACATAATTTTTGATTTCTTTCGAGGTTATTGCATTCGATTGAAGTAATATTATTTTTTTCATATTTAATTTATTGTACCTATGTACTTGAAATAAATGATTAAATAATAATGTAGAATACACGGAGTATATAATATTGCATTTAAGTGTGTACATCTACGGCCTTAGTCAAATACAGAAATAATTAATTAACGATCGAGGCTAACATTTCCGATATCTCTGAATCCCCCAAATCAACTATAGATAAAACGGTACCGCATTATTGTTTTAGAAAAACTTTTAAGATTTGTTGTAATACCGTGGCCTCACTTACTACTGCCTGGATTCAATTCTTATGTGTCAAATGAATAATAGTTATAAAAATTAATACTTGATAACTTTACCGGTGACGCTTTGTATGCATTTTGTTGTCCGCAGATACTTAAACGATCGCACCTGCCATTTAACCTAAATGATTGTGTTTAGTCTGCGCAATGTGCATAACATCAATAACTATGAGGGCTGAGAAGTTGTTGTACTTTAGGAAAGTATATGTGATCACATCAAACTAAAGTTATTTATATCACAAATTACAATGTATTTATTTAGATAACTGATTATTTATTTTATAAAAACATATATCAAAACATAAATATACCCTACACCAGCGGTTCCCAAACTTTTACAACCGCGGCACCCTTGAAAAATTGTTTGTGTTTCGCGGAACCCTAATGTTTAATCCAACTCAACTTTAATTTTACTAAATAAAAAAAGGAAATTCAATACTCTAAACTCTAAACTCTCAACTCTAAATAATATTTTAATGATATTGTTAATGACTTTTCATTATTAAAAAAAAATTTTCAATCAAACATTTTTTAAATAACAAACATTAAATAAACATAATTTTCTCAATAATCTCATACATCTGGCGAAACCCTCGACATTGTCACACTTTGGGTAACGCTGCCCTACACAATGTATTTATGAAATTACATAGGTACACTAGGGAGCGTGTAAAATGGACGATCCGTATTTCAGCCAAAAAATAGTAACTTAGACGCAAGTACATTAGCAGAACCGTATTTTATTCAAACCTTATTTTAGCTGACAAATATTTTGACAGAACCGTATTTTAGACGACAATTAATATTGTGACCAACTTGAGGTGCTTTTGCATAGCAAGTCGAGGGATATTTTGGTTCTTTTTGTCTAAGCATAGAGCAATGTGCGAGTGACCACTCGGGCATCACTCTAAATAATTTACGATGTTTCTACACGTTGGCGATGCTGCTGGATCTCTGGTATAAATATAATAATTATAACCGTGGTTGCCACAATAATATTACCATGCACATTTGCCGTTCGGCTGAAACATGGATCGGACTAAATATTTATCGGCTAAAATACGGTTCGGACAAAATATGATTAGGATTAAGTATTTTTCTGATCAGATATTTTTCGGCTTAAATAATGTTAGGTGAAATATTTTCGGCTGAAATAATATCAGTTACAATATTTTAGGATTTTGTATAGCCCCTCGGTACACTATATAGTGCTTAAAATAGTTGATACCGCAAAAGAAAAAAATTAAAATTAAAAATGAACAACTAGAAATAAAATTACATTTCAAATATTATTAAAGTAATAGAACATGTGAACCATAAAAACCCATATTATTGCAGCAATAAGAAAATGATTTTAAAATAAATCACAACGACTTTTCCGCCCAGTGCCGCATAGTACATTTCACATAATTGTTATTACTACCAAATGTCGGTATATGACATCTTCCATTATTTTATACCAACTGTTATTCTCACCGTTGTTCTGTACACGTATGTTGTATGTGTGTATATTACACAACAGTTGTTCAGCTATTCGAACATCGGCACCGTGAACACTGTAACTGGAGTGATAAGTCCCACCAACCTGAGCCTGCTGTCCAACCCGGGCGGCAGTCCGTCGTCGTCTTCGGGCGGCGGCAATGGCGGCAGCGGAAGGTCTCGCGGACACTCGCAAACGACGTTACCGCGGTGGAATACACAGTGCTCGTCTGGGCCGCCATTCATCACTCTCGACGAGGACTACATGATGACGCCACTGATGTCTGGCAACGGCGGACAAGGCAACGGTGGCACACTGATCGACGACGGCAAGTATTATTTATGCATATTATTTGTAGCTTATAAAAGGAAAGGTATACAACAAAGGTGGCTATTAACTATGGCTGTCTAGTTAAAAAGTTATTTGTTTATACTTTTCAATTTAATAAGTTAAAATATATCCATTGTAATAACTTAACTTTTTCCAGTTAAAATAAAAATTGATGAGTCAAGTTTAAATTATGCTTACATACATAATACCCAATATATTTATATCGGTAAATAACTGCAGATTAGTTGAAACAAATTAACTATTTTTTTATTTATCTCGTGATATACAATGATTTTAAATACAAATAAAGAAATAAATATTCTTTGGTTTAATAATTTGGTGTAATTATAAACTACAGCTAAGCCTACTCTGTCATCTTAAATAATAGTGTCTCAGGTGACGACCAACTTTCGTTCGGTTCGGCCAAACCACACCCATCGATTAAATCGGTTTTCATTGATTTTTGTCATCAACTTTCGTTTCCAGCGATCTACCACAGCCAAAATATTGCCTTACCTTGTTAATCTTAGCAAAATGCGATCTATAGGCGGTTGCTTAATGATAAAGTTAACCACCATTATCAGCCATTTCCGTTGCCTGAGAATTACCATTATTTGAATGGAGTATAGTGTGTACAATAAGAAATTAATATAGGATGCATTCTCAAAATAATGTTTATTACCAATATAAAATAAAAATAAATTAGTTACACAATCACCCAAATGATAATTAATTAAAATTATTTTTTTTTAACTGAGTTAAGTTAATAAAAGAATGATTAATTAGATAGCGAATTCCACTATGCAAAATGAAAATCTAAGTTAATATTAGACATTAATACGAGGTATATTCGAAAAATTAGGGCTATTCTCTTATATTTCAAAATCGACAAGTCGTAACACGTTTAGACTTGTGCATATCTGTACGTGCACTACTTGTGCAGTTATTTCAGGCGTTGTTTTGATTCAGTAATATTCCTAGTTGTGCGTACAGTAGCCAATGTCCGCGATAATCGTTGCTCCTGTGAAGTTCGCGCTGTAATAAGATTTTTGTGTGTAAAAGGATCTTTAGCTGCTGAAATTCATCGAGAGTTATGCCAAGTTGGAACCATGGACTTACTGTAATGAGTGAAGGAAAGGTTAGACAATGATGTCGTGATTTCAAAAGTGGACGAACAAATGTTCACGACGAGGAGCGACTTGGTAGGCCCCCAGTATGCAAACTGATGAAATTGTTTCTTTGATTAATTTGTGGTATCCAAGTTTTTCCGTGTCAGTTGTGTAGACAGTAGTGCGTCCAAGGTTAGGAAATTCATCAGCCAGAGCACTAATCGGCAACCGACGATCAGATTGCAGTTTTTGGTCCATTAGAGAAACAATTTTATCAGTTCGCATACTGGGGGCCTACCAATCCGTTCTTTGTCTTGAACATTTGTTCGTCCATTTTTGAAATCACTACACCATTGTACAACCTTTCCTTCACTCATTATAGTAGGTCCATAAACTAGGCATAACTCTCGATGAATTTCAGCGGCTAAAGATCTTTTTGCACACAAAAATCTTATTACAGCTCGAACTTCACAGCTGGCGGGAGCAACGATTATCGCGGACATTGGCTACTGTACGCACAACTAGGAAAATTACTACTGAATCAAAACAACGCCTAAAATAACTGCACGAGTAGTACACGTATAGATATGTACAAGTTTAAACGTGTTACGACTTGTCAATTTTGAAATATAAGCGAAAGGCTAACATTACTTTTCGAATATACCTCGTATTTGTTTACCTTTTCTCAATTGTTGTCCACAAGGAGGAGAATATTTTCGAAATACTTGCATACTTTACCAATAGCATATAAAACTCCAATATTAATTTCGCATCCAACTAAGGGGCAAAGATGCGGTTAATTTCTAGTGGGGCACGGTGGACATTCAATAAGCTACAAGTAAAAATTAAAGCTATTTTAAACATGACGAAATGAAAAGATATGATCACAACTTAGTGATACTCAATATCGTAGAAAAAGGTGTTCCGAATAGTTTCATTGGTTGTAATATTATGCTATGACTTTATATTGTTATAATATGTACTTATTGAAGTATAAGATGATCAAAAGACATGGAAGTCTCCTAACCTCTTAGCAATTTATTCAATTCGTTGTGATCATAGTTATTTATTTTGTCATGATTTCAACTATACAAAATTACATTACAGGGAAAACTGCCAAGTGTCATCAAAGTGTTGGATTTTGTTAGAAAAATGGCATCATTGGTCATAAATTATTCTCTAAATCATGCACAGTGGCGTATAATGGATTTAATTTCGGTAAGGGGGGAGGTTATAGAAATTCCTAGCCGAAATTCCCAATTTATAAGTCATAATAATAATAATTCTACACAAATATTTATATTAGGGTTTGAACTTGTAATCCTTCTCCCTATTATGTTGGTAAAATATGCCAAATTCTCCACCTTCCGGTAACGTAATATAATATAATTGGTAGAACCGCAAAATTGTGCTGCTATACCTACATTCTATGTATAGTTAATTTAGTTAGCAACAGATTAAACCTATATAATACTGTTTACTGCATACGTACAAACATATTTAATATTTCAATTTGAAATCAATTGTTTTTGTACTTTTTACAGACAGATACTTTAACAGCGTAGTCCACCAAACGGACGGCATGGATAGGATGGACACAAGCGAATCTCAACACATCCAATCGTCGAATTCAGGTGGTAGAAACACCCCGAACTCGGTTGACGGACAACAAGACAACATAAGCAAACCGCAGACGTAGCCAATAAATTTATGGAAATTAAATATTCGTATTATATAACATAGGCAATTCATTCTAGTTAATTATACTATCATTATTATTATTATTATTATTATTATTATTATTATTATTATTATTATTATTATTATTATTATTATTACTACTATTATGAACATTTTCATACTTGTAAAATAAATATATTTTATTACAATTTAAATAAATTTAAATCAAAACAAAACCGAAAGGTCAACTTTATTGTTAATCGATTTAGTCAATAAGGATAATTTATAAAATAAAGTGTATATCTTTACTGTGTTTATAAGTCACAAACACAGTTATATTAATTAAATCCATTGTTTTTTTACTAGGTTATATGAAGTTTGTTTTATTTCAACACTTACGAATTTGATTAAAATATATTTACACAGAAATATCAGATACATGGGTTAAAAACTTAAAAATGTATATGAATATTGTTTATGCTTGGAGTAAAAGTTTATGTTTTGGTCATAAATAAATCATTTATAAAATGGTTTAAAGTGTTTAAACCCTCTTTTTTATTGAGAAAAATATTTAAACTTTAAAGGTCACCACGCCCTCATGCCCCCCCCCCACCCGTTAAGTATTAGGGTGAATCAAACTATTATATAACTTGATGGTAAGAACATTATCTGCATTCCTATGTTAGTTTTTTTACGATATTTTAATTTTTAAGTGACCGATGAACATTTTTAATATATTATATATGCACAACCTTTTTTTTACATGGTTTCGGCGACAAAGGGTGGTCCTGACCTGTCAATAATTTTACCCCTTCGCCGTCATCATTATTGTACGTTGCACTTCGGCATACAAATATTAACTTAACTAATTATTTAGTAGGGTAAATTACGTCTTCAACCTTATTGGCCGGATTGCATCCTCCCTTCCTAGTGTTCCTTGTTGCTGTGTGTTGCGTGAATCAGGCTGTCGATGAAATCATGATGGCGATCAAGTTCTCTGGTGTGTCGTGCGTATTATGGAGTGTTTCGGTTTCCCATCTCCTAGAGAACCAAGTATCGTATACGCATATGGTGCGGTATGCGTTATCTATCGGGTGTCCATAGTACCAACACTTGGAGGTGCATAGGTCACCAAATCTATTTAGATATTCGGAGAAGCATTCATGGCCACACAGGTTGAGTCAAATGAAAATTTGTCTCGTCGTATTTCAGTAGAGACCACGATATGATATCTCTTATAAGGAAGTGGGTCCATCTTCACAGCCATGTTGTCATAGTTTCTTCTTCTGCCTAGGGAAGCTCGAAGTTCTTGTGTTTGTAGAATCGGTTGTTGTGGTCTTTAGCCAACAGTTTCAGAGGAGCAATGCCTGTAATTACCGATATGATGTCGTCGGACTTCGTTAGACTAAGGCAGAGTGGAGACATATTTGTCTTAGCACTTTTGACATGGTGGCCCATGCAGGTGCACACATATCTTGGGCCAATATAATAGGATGGAGTTCACCACCTTGCTATACAGTTTTATTTCCCTCTAATTGGTGACACTTATGTTGGCCATGATTCTTGCTAGTTCTAAGAAACTTTGCTGGCCTTCTCCATAACGGTGTTCGCGTGCTCCTTAAACGTCCATTTGTAGTCTATCGCCAGTCCTAGTTTTATTTAGGGCTATTTATTTAAGGCTGCTTTTAACTTTCAATCAATAGCCATTGAAGGTGGTGTTTATGTTGTTGTTCGTCCTTGTGTTGATAATGATCATGGTCTTTCACTTATGGATAACTAGCTTCAGTCCTACCTCAGTCAACCATCGGTGTACCTTTTCAACGGCTAGCGTAAGCATTTGCCCCAGAGCAATGTTGTCAATTATTTTGGCAACTAGTGCTACATCGTCAAAAGCGATGAAAGAAACCGAAGGAATTTCGGTTCTGAGGAGTGAATCGTATATTATGTTCCACAAGGTAGATCCGAAGACGGAACCTTTTAGAACATCGCTAATGACGTCCAGCTGAGTTCAGTCCCCTTTAGTGTGGAACATAAGCACTCGACCATTTAAGTAACTACTTATGTTTCTTTAATGGTAGGTTGGCACTTCTTTGTCTTCCACGGCTTCAATAATCACCGTCCACGGTCCTTTGTGTCCAAGGTGATCAGTCCGATTTCTGATTTGTGGCGCCTATAGTACATCTCAGGATTTCTAGGGCGTCGGTAAGCCGAACTGCAGATCATCGAGACCTCTAGTTTCTTCTAGGTAGTTCCTCAGCCGATTGCCTAGAATTGTTTAGAGCAGCTTGCCCAGACAATCTTGCAATCACAGTGGTATATACGATACTGGGTCATCCAGATGCTTGCCTTCTTTTCTCAAGATCACCAGCCTTGCATTTTTTCAGGTTGGCGGGACGGCGCTTTTGGCCAGACACGTGTTGCATATGTACAGTAAGAAGTTTGGGGCTTTGTGTACTACGATTTTGACTGCCTCGTTGGGTAAGCCGTCCGGTCCCGGAGAGACGTTAGGTTTTATGTGACTGGCTCGAACTCGTCACATAACTTCATCCGAGCATCGTCTTTCGCATTCCTAATCGCATATACTAGGTTCATCGTAGCCTTCTTTGCGTTGATTTCCTCAGCCTCTTTCTTTGGTGAAAGGGATTTTGTCAGAGATTTTTTCCGGTCAGGGTGCTGAGTTCTTGGGTCCACCAGTGCACCGACTTCCGTTGTGATGCTCCATGCGACTGTGGTGCGTGGTGGCATTCATCTATGACTGATGTCAAATTATTGGCCCAAGAGTAAACGTCGACACCGTCCATCACGAAGTTGTAAGTCTCGATTGAAGTCAGCGCTGACTTCAGCTTTATGAGATTGATCTGAGAGGGTCTTTTTAGTTCTACATTGATGGAGTGGTAAAACTTCATATCAAATACGATGTAGTGATGATCTATGTAGTAAACTATGTAGTAATAACCTAACCTGCCCCCACCCGGGCATGGCAGAAACCTACGGGTGCCCACAAAAATTCTGCCAAACAAACACACATATTTTCCGTAACACTACAGTACCACAACCTACATCTAATAACTTCAGTTGTCGAAGCTTAAAAAAAAAATTACCATCTTAATTTAATACATGAATTTGGCTTTATTAGTCTTGTTAATTATAGAACTAGAACTAAAGAAACACGAGGATCCTGTTTAGATCGTTTATTTTAAAATCTAATACATTAACAAATGTTAAAACGTTTGTTGTTTATACTTCTTTAACTGATAATTGTTCAATAGATTCCAACATAAGCAACCTGTCTTCAACAGAAACAACCCTCCAAATCCAAAAATCATAAAACAAGTCAATATCTCCAAACCATCAAGTTTATTAAAGAACTATGATGGGTCATTAGTAGTGAACATAAGCAAACAAAAAGATAAATAGAGTATTTCAAAGGACACATTTCTACTTTTCCGGGCACCCCTTTTTTTGACAGTTTTTTGTGGACTTTAGACATAATGTTCCTAATGTTCCAGTAGATCTCACAAAAATAACCAACATACTCTTTTGACTTAACGTTGTAAGCTCGTCAACAATGATACATATTTTTCTTTTGTTATGCAACAGGTCAAGACATAGTTTCTTCCGTATTCCAAATGTTATATGATCAATTACATTGCTACATGCTTCATTTATTTGAAGAATTCTCCCCATATCCAAGAAATTAATTATTTCTACAAATTTTGGCATGTCTGTGTAAGGTTTTTGTTTCATTGCTATTCTTTATGGTGGCCTGAATAATCTTTTTGTATTTTCAATGTCAATATATGAAGTTTTTAATACTTGAGTTGGCATAATTTCCAACTTTTGTTTTTCAATTATACGTTCAGTGTGTAAATAGCTTTAAGAATATTTATGTTTTGAAATTTTTTTTTCTTCAATATGTATGATGTCTCTTAAAATCATCTCCAACTGGATAAATTTCTCTATTCATTCATTCTTGTGAAACATATGTGCCTCGGTGTTTTTTCAATTATAATTGGCCTCAGAACATATTTTGCAACAAATTTTTTTATTATTGAAAAATATTCATGGGTATTCTTTGTAATTGTAATATACTTCACTTGTTTATAGTCCCAACAATCTGGCATATCTGTATTTGGGAAAAAGACTTCATTCTCTGAGGCTTCAGTTTCACTTGCTGCAGTAATATTGCGCTAAAAATTAAAAAAACCTTTAAGCAAAGTTTATAAATATATACTTTACTAATATTTACAATAATTACTTAATGAATAACAAACTAGATTGGAATTTAAAACAAAATATAATAAAAGTGTGAAAATAATTTTATTTATTTTAATACAAATATACAATAAGACATTTTAACACACAAGCCAATTATATAGTTTGATTTATAACAACATAAATTTTCAAAAAACAATGTCTAGTATAAAATATATTCTGCATGCAATTAAAAGCTGCAAAATGTGAACCAATTTCCCGAAGAAAACAATCGGGCAGAATATTTTTAAATGAATCCATACACAGACTCTTAATAAATTTAATTCAAAATTAAAAAATTTATATAAATCCAAAAGCAAAATTATGGCTATTGGCTATAAATGTTCAATAGTATTATTATTATATTGTATAGTACTAAAAGCTAATTAAATAAGCCTGCAGAATAGTATAAAATGTTTAATAATAACAATACATGATTTAAATAATTGCCCATTGTTTAATAGTTAATCAATTGCAAATTAACTATTTTGAAAAATAGTTGTAAGACTGTTAGAATGACTGAATTGTGTAAAGTTCTTTTTTAAACAATGTTTGTGGCAAGTCATATGCATAACAATCTCTCATATATAATACGGATTGTATTATGATTGTAGAATCAATTTTACTGAAAATTGATTTGCTTTGAAATTAAACACTAAATAATATACACTTTTGAAATCTAACTGTAATTATACATCTGTCTTTGAATTAAATTAAACAAACAAAATTATTATTATTAATCCAATCCAAAGACCAAAACAATCTAACACCTACATTATTAAAGGCATTTTTATTTTATTATTTTATTAGGTAGGTATACATTATTTTATATTACATTATCGAAGGCTACATATAATTGATATGAGAAATAATTTATTTTATAATTACGAGTTGCCTAACGATTTAAAGCTTTTCAATTTTCACCCTACAATCTTGAGTGCAGAGCGACAGTTGATTTTTTCACCAACCAATCAACGACGTCATAGATAGGTAATAGAAGAATTCTATTATATGCTAGGTCTGATATATGATTTTATTTATGTGGGCATAATACAATATCTTATCAATTTAACAATCAAATATTTTTTAATAGTCGATTCAAATGTACAAATAATAAGACTATAGGTTATAGGTAAATTTTGCATCAGAAAAACTGATTATTTACAAATTCACCATTGTAAACGCCATTTCAAATAAATAGAAGAGGTAGGCTAAAAAAAAATTTTTTTAAAAAGGGGGACCCCATTCCCAAACATCCCCCCCCCCGCCCCGCCAAATCAAACACTGAATAAAACTAATGAAGAATATCACAAAGGTAATACTTATACTATTGGTAGACTATATACAGTGTGTATGTCTCGATGTCACAAAACGGTTGATTGAATTTTGGGTTCGAGGTAAAATGTGTGGCTGACTGATGATTCTAAAAAACGCATTAATAACCAACTAAAAATGTTAAGATCCTATGTACCTTCCAAGTTTGTCGTATTTTCTATGTCAAGATTATACATGAGTTGCTATAGAATATATTATAAAGCCTAAGAACAAACCAATTCAATTTATAGTGAAAAAATGTATGATAAACCATTTCCATCATATGAAGTTGGAATTTTTATAGTGAATACTAATGCATTGTGTGATTAATATTTAATATATGAAATTAATTTAAAGAAAGTTTTTTCGTTAGACTATCAAATTGTAAAGCGATTGTGTTGTCATTGTTCCATGAAGTATTGTAAACTTAGTACCTATATAGTTTGTTATTATTTTTATTTGCTATTATTTCATTTAAACCATATTTTTATTTGTGTATAATAATATAGTATATTTTCATAAGCTACACTTGATTGTTTTGTTAATTCTTGAAATACCAATCTACTTATATTTGTTTGCAAATATACAGTATGTATTTGATTGAGGTATATCATATTTATCTTATTTAAGTTAAATGAACATGTCATACTTATGTTATATATAAGTACCTACCTTAATACTAATTTGAAATATTAACAATCAGTGTTTTTTTTCAAATCATTTTTTTTTTTAATGACTCGTGTCATTTGTAACTACTATCAAAATATATCCAGTTGTATAATTTACTAATATGTTGTTTAAAATTGAAGCAGTCATTGGTGTATCATAAGAATAAAATACTGGTTGCTTCCAAGATTCGAATCCTCTAACCACGGCCACTCAGTTTGGTGTGGCCTTAAAATTTGATCAGTCGCTTTAAATTTTAAATTTAAATTTTATCAAAAAAGAGAACATTCATCAGACATGGA
Source organism: Myzus persicae (assembly GCF_001856785.1). Classification (NCBI taxonomy): domain Eukaryota; kingdom Metazoa; phylum Arthropoda; class Insecta; order Hemiptera; family Aphididae; genus Myzus; species Myzus persicae. The sequence goes on along the minus strand of NW_019100825.1, from coordinate 415,812 downwards.
TGTACCTTAAATTTTAGGTTATTATTAAATGTATACAGTGTTGTAAAGTATTCGAGTAAAAGTATTATTTGACCTTCCAAATGTGCATAGTTGTGTTCATTCAATACATCAACTTGTACAACTTGCTCCATGATTTATTTTGTAAAATTAAAACACAAATGAGCAGTAAAATAATTACTAACAATAATCAAAATTCAAAGAGAAAACAGAAATCTCTTTTGTCAATAAAGCTCAAAAGACACTATATGCATTGAATCTTCTATAGTTATAGGTACAAACTACAAATTGAATTTAATTAGGGAAAACATGTTTTTTGTTGTTTGGTTTATAAATAGTATAAAATATATAACTTGGATCATGGTAAACATCATAATTTATAGCAAACATGGTAATCTTTTAAGGGACTTCCTAAAGGAAATCGTTAGAAACCTATATCATGGTACATAGTTAATTGACAAATTTTAAAATTTGTATATTATGTAAACCTTACTGAATAATTATTGTTGTGTATTACTAACATGAATTATAATACGAACATATATTATGGTCATTTATTTTCAAACGTATACATCATAATGGCATATAATAAAATTTTTTTTTTTTATTTAATAATAATAAGCCGCAACAACTTTGGTTATTGGCTTTTGTTATACAAAATAGAATAATGTAAGTATGTGTTTAAATAAAGAATATTACTTTTTATACATATAAAGAGGAAGCGGAGGGTGAGTTATACAATTCAAGTTTGGATCATATAGGATCTTATTTAGATTAGGTTATATAATTTAGTAAGTTTTAAGAAAATGAATATTTTTTGGGTGTTGTCTGGATCGGGTCCTAGTGCTTCTTGAAGGTTGTCAGCTAGCTTGAGTTTGGTTCTAGTGTCATTGAATTCTCGACAGAAACATATGATATGTTTGACTGAAGGAATTTCACCACTAGTGAGACAAGGTTCGGGGTCCGTTTTGGTCATTAGGTGTTTGTGAGTTAACCATGTGTGTCCAATTCTGATTCTATTAAGAATTACTTCTTGGCGTCTGGGAAGATGGATGGTTGGCCATGGGAGAATGCTTGGTTTGATTTCGTTTAGTTTGGTTCGAAGGGTTGACCAGGTGTGTTGCCAATTTTTAAGGATATACTCAGAGATGAAATATTTAGAATCTTGTAATGTATATGAGCAGAGGACTAGAGAGTGTGGGGATGAGATGGACTGTTTGGCACATATATCTGCTAATTCGTTTCCGGGAATACCGATATGACTTGGTATCCATATAAAGGTGATAGTCTGTGAATTGGTTTGGAGATATGATATCTGGTTCTGTATTTTTTGTGAAATGCTATTAGGTTGGAAGAAATTTTGGATGCTTGTGAGTGTGCTAAGTGAATCGCTGAGTATGATAGATTTGTTTATTGTGTCTTGTTTTATAATATCTAGAGCATGTGAAATAGCCAATGCTTCAGCCGTGTATATTGAACAATAGTCAGGGAGTTTGAGCATTCGTATGGTTTCGTTGAATGTAACTGCAGCGCCTACACCAGTTTCCGTTTTGGATCCGTCCGTGAAAAAACAAATATGGTCTTGATATCCTTCAAGGATTGATTGTAGTTCATTTTTTTATATGATTGGCGTAGTTTCGCTTTTTGGTAGGGAAGATAATTTGAGATTAATGTCGATGTCCATAGTCCAGGGGGGAGTGATCGGACATTCATGGTTGATTATGTCAGAGTATTTAAAGTTGGAGTCTTGGAGTTCTGTTGTGATGCCATGATGAATGTCGAGGTTGTTCTGAGCTCGTCTTGCAGATAGAAGCATGATGTTTTTTTTTCTTATGAGATTTAAGGGTGGGGTGTAAGAGATGTTGAGCAGGCTGGGGATAGGGCTTGATCGGAATGCACCTGAGGCTAATCTCAATCCAAGGTTGTGTACTGTGTCAATCATATTTAGGCTGGAAGGTTTGGATTTGAAAAAAAGGAAGGAACCATATTCTAGTTTGGATAGGATGAGTGATGTATATATCTGTTTAAGGGAAATAAAATTTGCGCCCCAAGAAGTGTGGGAAAGAATTTTGAGAATATTCATTCTTAACATGGTTGCTCTTCGGAGATCTTTAATGTGTAGGTTCCAAGTATTTTTGCTGTCAAATGTGATTATAAGGATTTTGATTGATTTTGAGGTTTGAATTGGGACGTTATACATTGAAATATTTAGAGAAGGGTATTTTTTTGTTCGTGTAAATATGATGCTCTGAGATTTAGATGGAGAGAAACTATATCCTGATGATTCAGACCATGCGGCGAGTGCAAGTATTGTGTCTTGTAGATATGGCTGAATGATGGAACAGTTTTTTGCGTGACACCAAATGTTCAGGTCATCTGCGAAGAGAGATGATTTTACGGGAAATTTGATTCTTTCGTTGAGGTCGTTTATGGCTACAAGGAATAAGGTGACTGAGAGTGTGGAACCTTGTGGTACGCCATTTTCTTGATTGAAGGTTGAGGAAAGATGGCCGTTAATTTTGACTTGGAAAGATCTGTCTTCCAGGAAATGTTTGACGAAACGAAGTAGGTTGCCGTTACATAAGATTTTTTGTAATTTTTCGATAATTCGGGGGCGCCATGTGGTGTCGTATGCCTTTGTTATACCAAGAGCGACAAGTCCTAAGGCTTGGTTGCTTTCTAAGGATTTTGATATGTCTTTTTGTATATCGTGAAGACTGTTGTATGTGCTCCTGTGTTTACGAAAACCGTTTTGTTGAGGGGAAAGATAACATGTTTTTTCCAAGAACCATCTCAGACGAGAATCAATAATTTTTTCAAGTATTTTACACAATGTATTAAGGAGGGATATTAGTCTATATCCCTCTGTTCTAAATTTGTCCTTTCCTGGTTTTGGGATTGGTATGACAAATGCGTGTTTCCAATTGCTTGGGATTTGTCCGGTGTTCCATATTGTGTTGTAAAGGTTGAGAATGAAGTGGATTGCTGATAAGGATATGTTGTGTAGGAAGCTGTATGGAATTTCATCAGGGCCAGGAGAGAGGCTAGAACATTTGGAAAGAGTCCAGTTTAGTTCCTTTAAGCTAATGGGAATATTGAGATAGTGTTGATCTTGATTAAGTGGGCTAATGTTGGATTGGAGTGAACGGTGTCTACTGGTGAGGTTTTTGCTTAGAAATGATTCATTATAGTTATTGTCAGAGCTGTTCGAGTAGAAATGGTTACCAAGAATATTAGCGACCTCTATTGGATCAGTGAGGAGGGTGTTGTCATTTATTATATGAATTTGTTTTTCTTTGCTGTTTCCGCGTAAAGACCTAATTTTGCTCCATACCGAGCTGGGATCGCTTTTGGGGCCTATGGTAGAAGTGAATATCTTCCACGAGGATGCTTTGCTACGTTTAACGAGGTATTTTGTTTTAGCACGAAGTTCCTTTAGGCGTATATGGTCCTCGATTTTTCCCGTTTTTTGAAACCGTTTTAATGCGGTATTCTTGTCCATGATGGATTTCTTAATTTCTGGGTTCCACCATGGAACTTTACAGTTGTTTAGAGTGCCTTTTGTTTTACCGATTGCTATGTTTGCTGCATTAATGATGGAACTGGTTATGTGGATAACGTCATTTTCAATCGGATCGTTTGGTGTAGTGGGGTTTGTGTTCACATAGACATCGACTAGTTGGGAGAAAAGAGTCCAGTTAGGATTTTTTAGTTTCCATTTAGGAGATCGATAGAGAGTTGTTTTGCTCGAAAGTAACTCGATCTTAATTGGGATATGATCACTGTCATAAATTTCGGGTAAAGTTGACCATGTAGTTCGTTGGGCAAGGTTTGAGCTGCATATTGATAAGTCAATCGATGAGAAATTTCCATTTGAGGGATTGAGACGAGTGGGTGCACCATTATTGAGGAGAATAATATTGTCTGATTCAAGTATTTTGTCGATTTGTTTACCCCGGTCATCTGTTTTGTCCGATCCCCAGCTTAAGCCGTGGCTGTTGAAATCCCCCAAGAGTATAAAGGGGGTAGGAAGTTGTTGAATTATGTTCTCAATATCGGGGGACTTGAATTGTATTTGGTTCGGTATATATATGTTGCAGATCGTTATATTAGATTCGAGTTGAATGGATACTGCTACCACTTCCAGCGGAGATAAGATCTGGATTTGAGAGCTTCGATAGTCAGATCTGACCATTATCGCTACTCCTCCGCTGGCTCGGTTGCAAGCTGTTCTGTTAGTGGTGAAGACGTTGAAATTTTTGATAGGCGGTGTATAGGTGTTGTTGAGGTTAGTTTCTTGTAAGCATATAATGGTTGGATCATGTTGTTGATTTATTAGTTTGATATCGTTTAATTTTTTTATGAGGCCGTTTATATTCCATTGAATTATATTTATGCTCATTGTATTTTTTTTTTTTTTTTTTATTATGTGAGTTGTGTTGTGTCTGATATTTCGTCAGGCAATATTTGAAATAGTAAGTTACGAAATTTGGTGAGTTTAGCTTTCGTTCTGGAGTTTTGGATCATGGAGTGGGTTTCTTCAATTATTGTCATCAGTGTACGCATTTTAATGTTTGCTTCTTCGCATAGGTTACGTATATTAACGGATTTGTTTGTGGAACATTCAAGCAGGTACTTGAATTGAGTGTATGTTATTGGTAGAGATTTATCATCGGAGAATAATATTTGGGCCGGATTAAGGGGATCATCGAAGATGTCGTCGTCAGTAATTGTTGAAGAGTTTGATTGAGATCTTATTTTTGGCTTCTTTTGCTTTGGTTGAATTTGCCGAAATATATTTGGGTGGGGGATTGGTGGGGGGGATATTTGAGATGAGGAGTCAGATATGGCTCTTTTGTTTTGGGTACCGGTCTGCATAGTTTGAGATAATTGTTCGGAATTAGACATGGATTGATGTGTCGTTAAGGTGTATTGCTCGTGAGTATCAGCTTCCATGGTTTTGGAATTGGTTTCAACGGGGGATGTTAGGGGGATTATTGGGGGTTGTTCTTCTTCATTTAAGTGTGGATGTGTGTGTATAATATCGCATTGAGAAGTTTGGCTTATTACATGATCTGGATCGGTAGTAGGCGATGTCAGATCGCCTGTTGGTGTGTTTATATCAATATTTTTGGAGGATGTGGTAGAAGATGATGGTGTTTCAGTGTTAATAGGAACATTTTTTTTGCAGGTCTGAGCTGTGTGCCCTGTTGTCTTGCATGTGTAACATGTAATTGTGTCATCCGTGAAAAAGATTCTGAACTTGGATTGATTATGGTTTAGTATCAGTGAGCTGGGAAGTTTTGTCGTGTCTTCGTGCTTGATAAACACTTGTCTACGGAAACTTAAGATGTGTTCGTAGCCTTCTAGGTTAATTCCAGCTTTAAGGTAGTTAATCTGTGCTGTGGGAGATATTCCTAGGTTGTTGAGGGAGTGGAGTATTACATGGTTGGGTATAGACGGGCATACTTTTGATATTACTATACGCTTAGCTGGGTTTAGTAGTCTGCGTAATTGGATTTCATGACCGTTGATATTTATTGTTTGTGTTTTAGTGAAAAGAAATTCGAGTATTTCTTTGCTGGATAAAAATATACAATTCTATTGTTGGAGATTCTTGAGACAAATAGTATATTTCTAGGTTGAACGATTTGGCCGATAGCTATAATGTAATCTTTTTGTGGAACTCCGTCGATTGAATTAAAAACTATGGCTTGTTCTCTGTTAGGCGTAGTTTCGTTTGCTGTAATGCTAGCGAAATTAATAGTTTTATCTGAATTATTTATATTGTTGCTGGAAATCTGTTTGGTGTAATTAGTTTTATCGGAGTTGATTGCGACCGAGGTCTTTGTGGCAGAAGGTGGTGGGAGGCCGGTGGCGGTGTTATTTGCGATAACGGTCCGCGACGTTAATGAGCTCCGCGAGTTTAATTGAACTGGTTTGGTTGATAGTGATATATTTGTTTTCTACTTGTTGGTAGATGTCTTTGTAAGGGTTTTTTGGAGCGTGGGTAGGGTATTTGTTCTTTGAGGTTTGGTATGGAGGGCATTTTGCCCAGAGTATTTCTACTCATTTCGAAATTGCCGAAGATATTTTGGAGTATAATTACATAATAATCATATTACCTAATATCGGTGCAATAACTAGTAAGATACGACTTTGGTTTTGCTATCGAAGCTATAAAAGCGCACTCACGATATGTAACACACGTGATGCTCTGTCGAGTGAGGAACACGTACTGATAATAAAATTATGTACTGGCTACTGACCGATGGACAATCCCCACCGATCGTAATATGATACTTATTATTATTATTACTTGAACACTACATTTCTTATACAATATAGATGCTGATTATTCAAGAATTATGAAAATATAATTTATTTTTTACTAATATTTAAATTGAAAAATAAATATATTTGAATTTATCATAAACAAGCGGATTTTTTTTTGTGTTGGTGTCACCCTTGCAGCGAATTAAGTGGGAGTTTTACTTTTCCAAGTTGGCAACAGTGAATTTGAAAATTCCGCTATCATTAATTGTGATTTTGGAAGATGTGTACCCATCTCACAAGCTGCAGCCTGGTCAGCTACAAATACTATTCTAGCTCCTCCCTCTTCAGATCCATTACCTGTGTACATACGTAACAAAATAGTCGAAAAACGGAGAGCTAGAGCTCTCTTAAAGCGCACTCGGCTCCCTTCCCATAAACTAATTTACAATAACCTGACTAATTCCTTGAAAAAAATTATAGTGAAAATTAAGGCAAATGTTTGGTAAAATCACTTAATGAAGCTTACTCCCAATGATGGTAGTCCTGGGGGGAAACAAAACAAATTCTTCGTTATGAATCACCAAATCTTTCTATTAAGAAATCAGATAGCCTTGCCACCATTTATCTTAAAAAAGCAGAACTCTTTTAGGAGCATCTTTTTCAAACTTTTCAACCACACTCTGAATTAATTGACAACGAAAATATGAACTCAGTAGAAACGTTTCTGAATGCTTTCCTTTCTCTAACCCTCCCTATCAAGTCATTTACACCAAACAATGTAAAATATGCCACACTAAAATACTCACTAAACAAATCACCGAGCTATGATCGCATTACTGCGGATCAGATTACTCCAGATCCCTTACAACTATAGCTATCATTCACATCACTCACATATTTAATGCTTCACTTAGACTTTCTTATTTTCCTCTATTTTTGGAATTCTCCACTAAAATCCTGTTCCCTAAACCAAATAAGCCACCGGACATTCCATCGTCACATCGACTAATCAGCCTTCTTCCATTTTTCTCTAAAACCCTTGAACGGTTAATTCTGAAATGTATTCTACCTATCATTACTCAAAAGAATATTCTTCCAAATACCCAATTCGGCTTTCTGGCATCTCACTCAACCATACACCAAGTCCACAGAGTCATAGATGCCATTTTGTATTACCTAGAAAAAAAAACTTTATTGTAATTGTGTGTTCCTAGACATTGCACAAGCCTTCGATAGGGTGTGGCAGGATGTCCTTTTATTTAAACTTAAAAAATTCCTTCCACCCACTAACTATCTACTCATCAAATCCTATCTAATGGGTCGATATTTTCAAGTTCGCTACGGATCCGCTCTTTCTGATTTAGCTTCTATAAATTCTGGAGTGCCTCAAGGTGGCATCCTACCTCCAATTCTCTATAACGTCTTTGCTTCTGGTCAACCTGCTACCTCCAACACATCAGTAGCTGACTATGCTGATGACAAAGCACTAATATCCATTCACAACAATCCAATCCTAACGTCAATAAATCTATAAACTCACCTTAATGATATGGAAAAATAGTTTACAAAATGGCAGTTTAAAGTTAACCAAAATAAATCCGTTCTCACAACCTTCATCCTCAGACATACTCCTTGTCCTGGCGTTGTTCTTTACGGAATTCTAATTCCCTATTCTGCAAAAATCATATATCTCGGCCTTACTTAAGATAAAATATTAACTTGGGCTCATCATATCAGAACCAAAAGATTATCATTGAATCATCGTCTTCGCTTACTTAAAACCCTTATTATCCAATAATAATCACACCTCTATTAGAACAAAACTGCTTTTATACAAAACACTATTGAAACCACTATGGACCTACGGCATTTAGCTTTGGGACAATGCGAAAAAGACAAATATCTTGAAAATCCAAATCTTTCAAAATGTTCCGCTTAAAAAACTAATGAATGCGCCACCCTAAATATCAAATCATACACTACACACCGACTCAAAACTTTACACAATAAACGATGAAGCTAAAATATTTGATAAAAGATTCCATTACCGTTTAAATAATCACCCAAATAAATTAATAAAAACTTGGCCACTCCCTCAATACCTGGAAATCCAACGAGACATCTGAAGCGTAAGTGGTGTCGAGATCTCTTAAATTAAATAAAATATAAAAAAATATATATATAAATAAATAATCATCAAGCTAGCAGAAAGTGCTATCAATGGGTGGATTCTATCTACAAAACCTCATGATATGTCAACCTTCATCACATTTTCTTATTGTGCCTAGTATGGATACAGATTGTTAATTACTTTAAAAAAAAACAAAATATATTTTGTAATATGGTGTAAAATATGTCTACTGATAACTATGCATGTAATTAGGAGATAGTTGTCGAGCGATGCCATGAAATTTTTTTGAGTTGGCACATTAATGTATTAGGTATCCTTGTGTTTTGTTAAAAACATAAGTACATCACGTTTGTCCTTCCATTTCATTACTACGATATTATTATCATTTTGACTTGATTTTATTTCACCTTTCTTTAATTTAGCATTTATTACGTCTTTTGGATTAAACTTCCTGTTAGAACGCGTAATGTACCTACAAGATTTTTGAATCGGCTTAAAAGTTCATGTGCTAAACTTACTGATGTAAACCAGTTGTCAATAAACAATTTCGATAAGAAAATTATATGAAATATGAAAAAAAAAACCAATGGCCAATGTTATAATGTGTCCAAAAATACAACGGCGCACGTGACAAACACAGTGAGCACCTATTCTGGTTAGCGTTTGAAGATTGCTCTATAAAAATACCGTGAGAGTTAACTTGTTTATGTTAATGATTCATTCCATTTTTTTTTACAAACTGAGATTTTTTTCGTGTACCACCAAGCATATTTTTTAAGTCTTCTTTAATATTTTGTAATTATAAATGTTAAGTTTACTAGTTTCAGAGTATGTATTACTATAACATCATTATTAGTTTTGTTAATATTATTATCTTTATGGAATGTTAAAGTCCTATTTTTGAAATCATATTAGCATTATATTGGTATAAAAATGTATTTCCAATTATTATATTATGAAAAGATAAATTATTAACTAAAGTTAATCCATATATTGTGTTCGAGGTCTATTATCTGCTCCTGGTAATATGATAGCTCATCACTTGTTTTGGATTGAGATAATTTTGTAGAGGGGGGCACTGTTCCGAGGGAAAAACGAATTTTGGTTAGGTTAACCGTATCCGTTATCTGGTGGTACGCAGTATACGTTTCACCATAAAGTCAAGCAAAATAATATTCTGTCCATAAATATTAAGATGAACGTTACAATTATTATTATAAATAAGTTAACTGTAAAATAATAAACTTACAAAGGTAAGAAAATAGAAGTATAATGGCTTTACTCATTGGCCAAGATTACTTAGCTGACTCGCATTAGCTCATGTTCTATTGGATGATAAATTAATAACCATGATCAAAATTAATTGGATACAGTTATAAATTTATTATAATATGTATGTTAGAGCTAATTGAATTAATAACAAAAAAAAACAATTATTTGTCAATTTAATGAGAATTTCAAAAATATACACCGACTACATATCAATAAAATAATAATTTTCAAGTCACCCTTCATTATAGAGGTCAGAGTATAAATTCTAGATTTTTTTATTTTTTATTTTATTTTCTTCATTAATGTCTAATAAGGCCAAAATAAAGCAATTAAACCATTAGGCTACACAATAAATCAAGTGTATTTCAAAATAATTCATCAGCTACACTCTCACATAGCTTAATGTTGTTGAATAAAAATAGCCATTAAGTAAACTTACAAAAACACAGTTCCGAATGAATAACTAAATATATACACTGGTAATAAGGTATTATGGTAATAATGGTAATAATAATATAAGTAAAAAAACAAAAAATAATTAAAGTAAAAACTACAAAACCTACCTTAAACGTAATACTAATTAAAAATAAATGCAATTACATTTTAACACTGACATATCTTTGATCACTTATTTTAAGTTCCAGTTAATTGATTTAAAGATCAAATGTTTAGTTTAAAAAGTAGAGCAATATAAGACAATTTCCCAAACCAATCAACACAGTATTTGTAAGGGGCTTTTTTCGTTCGGTTCTTTCAAAAAAGAAGTGAAAGAACCGAAAATCAATTTATTATTTACAGTCTTTAGTGGGAACAGTAGGTTATAAAAATGACGAAATCATGATCATTATTACGATAAAAATATTTTATAGATTAATTGGGTTCTGGGAATTCCAAACAAACTACATACATTTACAAACAAATGGATTTATATGCCATCCAGATTATTGTTGGTCCGGACTATCTATGCTCTACTGTTCTTTCTTACATTTTGTTGTTTTAATGATATTTTGTATTAAAGCTTATAAAACATATTTATAACAATCCAATTAACACAACTTCAAGAAATTTTACAATAATTTTTTTTGGTGGGAGACATAGTTTGGTATGAATCAAATAGTTTCAATATTAGTGCAAATTTGTTTGGTTTATATATTAATACTAATTATTAAAAACAGAATACAGGATGAAAATTTGGTAGCAAAAATGTGTATCATGTTATTATTGAACAGCCACTGAATGTAAGAAAAATAATTTGATGTGGCATGGTATCAGTCATGATAAAGTGGATAATAAAAGCTATACATTTAGGTACTGGATAAAAAATTAAAATGTCACATTATATAATTTCTTTTTAGCAATCACAATATAATAAAATAAATAAAAAATTTAAATAAAATACAATTTTAAAAACGTATAAACAATAAAATACCAAAATATTAAATGAAAAATAACCTTAGCATTTTAAGTACACATTTTATGTTAGTAATAATTAATAAACTATAAAATATTATAAAAATATATTAAATAAAATTAAAATAATAATTTTTAGTTGTAATGCAATACATAAATATATAATAAAAGACAATAATATTTTAATTTTTAACTTTGGAGTAATTATTAACCACCCATACAAATAATTTTATGTACGTTTTTGCAAATTTATCAATATCAATTGGTTCGTCAGTCTTCTATAACTAATGTCATCTTAAATATTTTTTTTTAAATATTTAATAGCCGAAATAAGAAAGATTGAAGACTAAAAGTTTTTATTAAATTATGGTATATTAGTAATTAGAAGATAGTAACGTTGGTAACAAATGTTGCCAAGTGATCTTTTTTTTTTTGTGAATTCACTAAATATACTCAATTAAATATTTGGAAAATAAAAGTTAATTTTAAGTTACTTAATACCTATAACTTCAATTTAAATGTATTTATAAAACTGTATAGTAACAAAATGTTATTGTACATTTAACTTATCCACAGCCAACATGTTAAGTTTAAATGCTGCTGATTTCCAAAAATAAAAAATTGTTCCATATAATATAATTTATACAAATATTTATGAATATTTATGTTCAAAACTGGAAATGAAAATGTCTTAGAATAATAATACATAATTTGGTTACGAGTCTGATTTTCCAGTAACGGCCATGTAAGGAACATAATCTATAGCCATAAGACACGCAAAGAGTGTCATTACCATTTTTGGTTTTACTTCAGTAATATCTTCTGGTAAAGCATACACTCTAGCACCAGTCTTTCTGGCCATTGATATTGCATATTTAGCATTTGCTAAATTATCCTAAAATAATAATTCAATTTAGTTACTTATCCAATTTTGAAGTGTTCATAAAGCAATTTTGATAATTATTTTTATTAACAGTATTACCTCAGCATCGCCGCCCTCTTTAACTACATCATAATTAATGGTGCCTGGTTTTATTGCATCAATTAAATCAATAACAATTCGGCCATCAGATAATGCATGATCTTGGAACCCTCTCAAAGTTGAAGATTTATTGGCATTTTGTAACTTATTGTTCACCCAGGTAACAATTTCTTTTTCGATCATGGGACTTCCAGTTTTAGCAAGTTGAGTTAAGACTGATAAGGTATATGCACGCATTAGTTGCCAAATTAAAGCTATAATAAAAAAACCGATAAAATTAATTAACCATAAGCTTAAAATGTTAGTACAACAGAGTTTGAAAACAATAAACATGTCTTATAAATTGTATTGGGCTTGGCTGATGTACATTAAATTGCATCAGTTTGCATTGCATTTGAGTGAACGCTACACTGTGTTGTTTCCATCTAACCAATGTAAAACATAGCAAAACTTGTTTCGTGCGGGAAAGAACCTAAGAAGGCTACAGTTATTTAGGTTTGAAAAATGTAAAAATATCTGATTTTTAAAGGTATTATAACTTTTTTCATATTAATGATATTAAACAAATAAAAACAAATGATACAGAAAATATGATTTTTTATATTGTGTAAACTTTTGGTATCTTTACCACAGACCAAGTGATTCTATCCCGCTCAAAACAATTTTTGTTATGTTGTATATTTGTAAGACAAGGACAATACATGCTAGTGTAGCATCCTCTTAATGCAGGATACAGCAGTCAAATGCAATCATCAGCCATTCAAATATTAACAAAATGATGACTTATCTGTATATTACAAAATCAATACCGTTTGTTATCCTTAACAATTAAAATTATGTTAAAACGGCAAAAAAATGTAAAACATGTTATAATGTCAATAACATTGACCATTTCTATTTTATTCTTAACCAAAAATAGTTAATTGATTTTGCTAACCTAATGTAAGAGTTGCATTTCCATCGTTTAAATCTTGTCCAGCAATACCAACTAATGAAAACTTTAATTGACGACCCAACTCAACAGCATAGTTGCAATTTTCCAATTTTTCCATAAATTTTCGCAGTTTAGAAAATTTTCTACAGTATAAACATATTGATATTTGAATTACTTATACTATATTATAATTGTACAAAAACAAATTAAGAGGATGTCAATAAACTAATGGTGAGCTCTTTGTGGGGACATTCACAGCATACTAAATTTGTGTTCAGTGGAACCAATCTTGTATTGATAGATTTAATATTAAATTTAATTTAATTGTTATCAAACCTAAAATTAAAAACATTATTTGTATCTGTATATCGGTTTTATTAAGTTATTGAATATTTTCAGCGATATGTGAGAATATTCAGATATTAATATTTTACATCAAATTGAAATATCATAAAAAAAAGCCAATAAACACAAATAATGTTCGTAACTTTAAGTTGGACAATATGTCGATTCAGTCTAATATTATACTTAACATAAAAAAAATGGTGAAGCTCAATGCAAATTTGCCATGTTATGTGTGAATCACTGAGGAAACTAATTGTGAGCTAACATCCTAATATGTGAATTTTAAATGTATTAACAAATTATTGATTTAGTCTTAAGATTTCAAGCTAAGTTCAGATTATATTTTTTTACCTGTGCACTTTAGACCAATTAACAATGCCTGGTTTAATAATATCATACAATTGAAAGATAATGAGACCATCTGCTAAATCTGAATAAAGCCAATTAACATGAGGTGCAACACCCATAGAATTCATCCAATTTCTGTAAGCTATAACAAAAATTAAAGAAATCATTATATAATACAAATATGAAATAGAAAGACTAATAAACAGTAAATTTAAACCAGATTCAAACATAATTCTTATAAAAAATTAAAACTGACTTTTTTCTTCTCTTGTTTCTTCAATTGATTCTAATCCTACTATTTCTCCTTCGGGTTTATCTAATCCTGGATGATTGTTAAACAGATTGGCAACAAATGCAAGATTTAATTTGTATACACCATTCACAACATCTACGGGTGTAACAAAACTACGACACCCTAACTTAGCTGCTTGCTGCAACATTATATCTGCTCTTTTGTTCAAATCCGGTTCCTGTACAAACAATTAACTGAATTTAATTATGTTTATCCAAAGACATAAATACTCAATGAAAATATTGTTTAGTTAATAAAATGTAACACATGGTTAATCTAGAGGTCTTGCTTTTAGTGAATACAAACAAAAATATTGTGAACACTTGAATGTAACAAAATAAAACATATATGAATATATGTAATATATGTAAATAAATATATGTGTGAATTAATAAATGCTAAGCCACATATCAGAAACAGAATTTCTTATTCACGTGAAAAATATTAAATTGGTATAAACTAAAAATGTATTTTATTTAGATCAAAAATAGTTAATTAATTTTACAAAAAATAATTGCTAACTGATAATTTCTAGAAGGATATTAGGATATATATATAGGTCAGATATTACATTACCCAACTAGTTATATTTTGTACTATTGATTATTAATTGATTTAATTTATATTAATTGCTTACAATAGGTACGATAAAATCATCCTAAACATACAATTAAAAATAGAAAAATAAGTAAGTGTAAACGTAAATACAAGTGAATAATACTATAAATTCAAGGACAATTTGAGGTCTTATATATCAAACCTTAACTTTACATGAAATAGAAGCCCCATTAAAAACAAATGTATAAAAACTGAAATACATATTTATTGAACAATATAGACAAAATAAAACTACCAGTTACTAAAATAAATAAGAAATATTTAAATTAAACATTTTATAACATTTTTGCATTTAATTTCAATTATTTTAAATATTGATCAATAAAATAATATTATGGCTTTTATTCACATTTGCTTTTATGCATTCCTAAAATAACAGAATGAAAAAATGTAAAAGTTGTATTCATAATTAGTAATTACCATTAACGCTGACATATCAACATCAGAATCAAGTGGTGCAATTTGCTTCATAAGGTATGTGTATATTTCCGAATCAGTAATATCATTTTGGAAGTTATGGCATTGCCTGGAATTAACAAAACATTTTACAATCATCCATTCTATATATTATATAACTAAATATTATTTAATACCTTGAAACTCCAGCACGGTTCAAGTGGTAGTTAACCCATCTAAGAAGTATTGCTTCTGGTGATAGTTTTATAAGCTCTTCAATTTTTTCTCCATCTTGTAAAAGTGTAGCTAACCCAGGACAGTTTTCAAGAGTAATTTGATTAAACAGTCCTATCTAAATAATTTAAACACAATTAAACACAATTTGTTGTTTTAAACTGTTTTTTGCCAAAAATATATTTACCCTAATAATTTGCCAGAGTAAACCAAGGACTAAATGTGGTTTTCCTTTTGCAAGATCATGAGCATCAATATTTACAATATTACAACCAATAGATTGACTGGAAACTAGAGCTAGTGTTAAATTTTCTAATTTTTTGTAAACAGTAAGATTGCTTTTGTTTGTTTCTTTATTAATTGCCCTTTCATCAATTGTATCAGGACATGAATGATTAATAACTTTGCTAAAAAAAAGAAATAATTTTAAATAATTATGATATAATATTATGTACTAATATATTATATACAAAATTATCAGTCTAAATATTATAATAATTGTTGGTTTAAAGTCTAAAATAAATATGTGTTTACCAGAGCAATATTCCATCTATGACCTTTTCATACAAATTTTTCCCTTCACATTCTATTGGAAGTAAATGCTTTAGGTCAGGATCATTACTCAAGTTACTATTGATCCAATCAGAAAATGCAAGCTGTTCTTCTAATCGTACAGAATGTGTTGTTCCTTCACTTGATGCATCAGACATACCACCTAAAGTTTCTAAGTTTTCTTTTTTAGAAACAACTTGCTTAAATGAGCTAGCGACTTCTCCTGCTTTTAAGTCTGAACATAACTAAAAAATTATTTAGATGATAAATATTTATAACTTTTTTATATAGTTGTTAGATTAGTAAGTAAAATACTCAACCTTTTTAAATTCTGAAAATACAAGTTTTCCTTTTGTTTCGGTTCTTTTACCATCATAATCTTCAATCATTTTACGAACTTTCCATGCAGGTAACTTAAAACCACATAAGTCTAGAGCCTCTTGTAGTTCTGAAAGATCAATAGTTCCATCTCCATTTTTATCAATCTAAAAAAAAATAAAAAAATAAAAATGTTATTCCATACAAATAGATTTTTTATGTAAATATTAAAATAAACATATTATATAAAATAGTATAGAAATAATAAGAAGTTGAAAAAAAATACAAAAACACATATTTTTTATAGTTAACTGAAAAGCTATGAATTTTATAATACTAAATTATTGATTTTCCTATAATTTGTCAAAATTATAAATAATGATAAAATCTTTTTAATATTTAATATTGATATGGGTAAGAATCACTCATGTTACCCAGTATTTGTATATTTTTTTTACTTACATAATAGAATATAAAATGGTTATAATTTTATTTTAAAGGAAACCAGAATTTAAATTTGTTTTAATTCAATAAAGATCTCAGATTTGTATTTACTATCAACTAATATACAAAGGTTCTAAAAGTCTGTCTTATCTGTGATGCTTGCTAGAAATCAAAGATATATTATAAGAGATTGGCCAACTCAGTGAGCATTTCCTATCGGAAGGCTGTTATCAATGATAATGGACGACATTTATCATACAAATGTTTATATTTACAAATATTCATACATTAATAATAATTATAGATTGTTTTTACACTACAATTTAGTTTTAATAATATGCAATCATAAAAATTAATTTATGTGTTACTAGCTGAATTACCCGGTGTTGCCCGGAAACAAATTCGTGACAAATAAGATAACGGCATGTATTACCATTTACTTTCTTAAATTCATAATTATCGATAAGACATAAGGTGAGGATACTAAACTTAAAAAATAAAACTACGTTTTTTGAAGAGTAATTTTTATTATTTTGGAAAAATGCTACATAACTACCGATCAACTAATATTTTTTTTATAAACTATATTATTAGTTTTTTTACCTGGGGCATATATGTAAAAGTTTTTTTCTAAGCTTACACGGGAGCAGGCAACATAAAATTGTTCGTGAGTGAAGCAAGGATTGCTGATGTCAATTCCTGTAACATTCATTGTCTGTCCTTGTGCCTTATTAATTGACATAGCAAAACAAAGTTTAACGGGAAATTAGACACGTTTAAATTCGAAGAGGTACCCGTTTGTTATCATTGGTATTCTTGAGATATATACAATTTGACCACCCGCTGAGACGGTAAGAATTTCAGCTTCAATAAGGTTTTTTTTCAAAGATAATATTTTTAACCTCGTTCCATTGCACAATTTGGGAGCATTTAAAAGAGAATAATAGCACCGATTTTTAAATCAAGTTTGTGTGGGGGGAGACCTGATGGATTTAATGAGTTAAGAAATTCAGTCGGGATATCTATAGCTTCATCTTGATTAGTAAGTGTATCTATGGAAATATAGTTTTTTTTTATCAGCTTCGAACATGGAAAGAACTTTTTCGTTTATGATGTTGACGGTGTCGATTTTAGGGGCCAAAATTGCACGTTCACGGAGACATTCATTGGATTTATTGGAAAGATGAGAAATTTCAGGATAAACTTTGTTAATTAAGTTATTTTGATCAAGAACCGAAATCGCAAATGTAGAATTTATGTGTATCATGCTATCCTCATCATTCTGAAAAGTTCCGTCACCAATTTTCAAAAGATGTTGTGAGAAGAGCTCGGCATTATTATCACCACCAAGATGTACACGCATATTGGTTTTTAATCTCAAAGATGTTATGTAAGACCAAAGATATGATGACTTTAGACAGGCGTTGATTTCATCGCTTTTAGTGCCTTTAGGCCCAACTGGCAATATTTGTCTAAAGACACCGGCAAAAAGAATAACAACTCCGCCCGTTGGGCGATCATTATTTTTAAAATCCCTCAGCGTTCTATCAAGTGCCTCAGGACCACATTTAATACGCGGTGGGTCCATCCATAGTACCTATATTATGATCTAAGTTTTCCATTAGCAACGAATAACGATATGAACTATCACGTCGCGTAACGGTGATATGGAAGGGGAAGTTTGGGCGGCCACGTCTAGCCGCCGTCCGCTGCCTTACCGCGAACCTCACCCACTAAGTCTACATAACAGGTCATTATTTATGATAGTTGATAACTCCTTTGTTTTTAAGGTGAGAGAATCGATCAAATGCCATAAGCCTTCTCCGCAATGAGCTCTTCAATTTAAAAAAAAAATTATAACGATCGGTTCAGTAGTTTCCGAAAGCATATCACTCGAAGGTTTTCATTTTCACATTTATATATTAGATTAGATTATTCATTATTTACAGTTTTATTGTATAATATCAGTATTCATAGTTTCAACTATGTGTTAGTTATATATTATATGCCAAGATATGCCTAGCTACCTAGTTACTAGTTAGTACACCCATAATGTAGCATATCATAATATATAAATATATCTTAGCTGTTGGTAAGCAGTATGCATATATGTCTTATATTTTACAAATTATGATGAGTATGATTTTTAATTTAACTGTTAATCTTCTAAGGAATCCTAAAATATAAGATTATATAACAATAATAAAAACATATCTTATATACCTACCTAGTAGTATGTTTTACAAAAATTAAAAGTTAATTTAAATTAAAACAGTTATTGGCTCTATAATCCGGCCCCATCAATTATCATGTCTACTTTAATGACAATTATAGGTAAATAGCTCAATATTTTTTAAGTACACACACAATCTGTTAAGTAACCTATACCTACGAATCTAGAAAAAAATTGACCGAAGCATCTACTAAGTATTTCAATATTATAAAACAGTACCTACATATTATAGTAATTAAACACGAATGTATACCTATAAAGTGTTCACTTGCAGACATTTTCGGATATAGCCGTTAAAAATAACAAAATTTAATGTATACAATTATAAGACAGACAGTCTGTTATAAAAAAGTTAACCAGTTCGCATGCAAATAAAATAAAAAATAAATGTAGGAATTTATATATTTTATATTAGCAAGCAGACTAAGTAATTTTTTTTTGTATTCGACTGATTATATGATGTTTTAATTACCGACATACTTAGTTTCTGTTTTTTAATTTGTCCAACAATTTCCACAAGTTAGAGCATTAACTTAATCTTATACTGAGTGATATTATTATTATTTTTGTATTTTTTTTTTTAGGTATTATACCTCGTATTATACTATAGAGACCTACTGTATCTTATGATTTAAATACTAAATAGTTGCTTTAGGGTAAGTATTGCAAAAGCATTCCCGTGGCATCGACAGTTCAAAAATGGAAGAAAAAAAGGTACCAACTACATACATAAACATAATTAATAATATTTTTCAGTAACCTTTATAAAGCACTTTTAAAGATATTAAAATATGTACTAAGAAGTATAAAATAGTTTAAAATGTATATGAAACAAAATGTATTAAGTCCTTGTTAATCTTACTTCTTGATATTTAATATACATTACATTGGTTTTTTTTTTATGCAACAAAACAATAAATGTAATAATAATTGGTTTTTATTTGGTATTCATTTATTGTCTGGTCTGCTAATAAAATATGTATTACTCATAAGTCATAACGTTATACAATAATTTTTTGAAACTGAGAATTTCTAAACAAAAATTATTTATAAAATTAAATATATTATATAATTATATGTTTATTTATTAAACAAGAATATTGCTATTATAATGAATAATCATAAGTAATAAACAATTAAATTATTTTATTTTAGTAAATCAAAAATCAAACATTTTTAAATAGGTATATTATGTTAACCAAATAACCAATAGCAATGAAAAATATCACAGTATATTTTCATAGTACCACATTTAGTATAAGACCTACCAAAACCAGCTAGATCAAGGGTTCTCAGCCTGGAGGGCGAGCCCCTATATTTCGGGGGGGGTGAAAATGTTAAAAAAAAAACACTAAAAATGAACACGTTGCTGTTTTCTATACCGATCTATTAACAGAAAAGATACATTTGTTTTTCATCCTTTCAGTGATTTACAAAAGTGCAATGCTAAATAGTTGTTTTAAATTAAATTTTTTTATCGTAAAAATAATTTTATGCCATATTTTGACACATGTAAAATGTGTATAATTATTAATTATGGTGTGTGTATTCAATATTCATACATTTTTTTGTTTTACTTGACACTGTATTCCTATATAATTTTATTTTTGTATCACCCACTTATTCATGAATAATAATAAAATAACACACATTTTATTTGACTGTTTTTAAATTAATTATCGGATTATCGGACCGGTAGTTCACAAACTTAACGAAAACTGGAAAATAATTTTTTTAATTTATTCATAAATTGTTGAAAAAGAACATTTTACATTTTATAAGCACTAGGTACATTATATAGGTATTTATTTATAATTTTGAAAATAATTCCCACCGTGTCACAACTTAACACTTTCTCATAACACCACTCTTAAAGACATAATACACAATTTAACTCAAAGTGACATGACACAGACACCTGGATTTTCTGGTTTAATTTTAAAATACATAGAGTAAAATGTAAGAATAATAATAAGTTTTTACTTATTATCAACAACTGTGATGTAATTGTTGACAAAAACTACAGCCTACCAATTGTTATTAGGTAATCAGTATATGATTATATGTCGATGTACATTTTTATCAGATATGATCTAAATATAAATAAACTATAGCTGTTTTTGCCTGTATAGGCTATTAAATGATGTTAATAGTCAGTTTTCACCGAAAAAAAAAATTTTAAATAATATTAACACGGAAATTTGTTTATTTATATTTTTCTATACTGGGAAAATGTTGTAATTACGTATTTACGTATTATATACTTACTTAAATTATTAATATGATTAAATTTTCTGATGCGGATACAATGGGAAGGACTGCCCGGGAAGTGTCCACTCAAATCACTGTGATATATCCACCCCCCCCCCCCAAAAAAAAAAAAATTAAAAAAA